>NW_021963327.1:0-118992 GCF_901765095.1 Microcaecilia unicolor | reverse complement strand
AGACGAGAAATAATTCGTATTTCAAAACCAGCTGAGAGATGGTGCATATTATCGCCCGACAAGAATGTAAGATTCAGAAACTAGGCCGCCTGAGCCCGTGGAAAATAAAGCTTGCAGACGCCGCGCTAGGCGCTTATCCTGAAAATATAACGGGTAACCATCTCGTCACAATCGTCATCCTACGAGTAAGAAATATCGGCAAATCTGCAAAGCATAAGTCACTTAGGCACCAGGATCATATTGTAAAGTGCTTCCTGCCCATAATGGACAGGGGCAACGACTTCCAAACCCGTAACATGTGTCTAGTACTCTCCCTCAATGGTGCTATATTCAGTTCATATATACAAGCCAAATTAGCGGGTATCCAGACTCCCAAATATTGCAATGGCCCCTCTGCCAAGAAAGCAGAAAAATGCCCTCCCAGGACTCCCGGATCTGTGTTTGAATTGGCAAAGCCACTGACTTCTGCGGTTCAAGGAAATCCAGAGTAATAACCAAACTCCTCAATTGCACTAAGTAAATGAGATAAAGAATGTTGTGGTCTTGTCAAGATCACAAGAACATCATCTGCGAAAGCTAATATTTTAACCACTACGCCTGTAGCCCACCCCGACAATGTCTGGATCCCTTTGGACAGTCCGCAACAAAGGTTCTAAAAGAAGAAATAATATACGATAATAGGCACCCCTGACGGGTTCCACACGCAACCGGGAAAGAGACTTAGCGCAAGCCGTTCACCACCAAAGAGGCCCGCGGCTGCGCATGCAACGCCACTATAGCTTACAGAAACCAACCTTGTAGACCCACATATTCCAACACAGAAAATAGATAATCCCATCTTACCTTGTCAAAGGCCTTCTCCGCATCTAGACTAACCAACAACAAAGGATCTGCGGTAAAATGACTGTGCAATTGCTAAACAAACCTTCCATACATTAATACACGACTGACAGCCCCAAACAAACCCTACCTGCCCCTCGCCAACCAAATCTGAAACAAAAGGGGTTAAACGATCCGCTAAGACTTTAGCCAAGATCTTCAAATCAACTTTTATAAGTGAGATTGGTCTAAGAGCCCGGGTGGTCTTGAGGTCTACCCACCTTTGGAATTAAGGTAATCAGCTTCGTTGGAATGTCTAGGAAATTTCCCCTGTGAAATTGTGTCCTCAAGAAAAGCTAACAACGGACCACAGACCCTAGGGAATAAAAGCTGGTAATGCTCTGCCCCAAATCCGTCCGGACCCGGAGCGGAACCTCGCTTAAGCGATTTCACCATCTTCTGCAACTCCTTGGCCTGCAACGGGGCATTCAACTTAACTAAAGCCTCCGGAGAAAGACTAGGCAACCCCGAGTCCACTAGTAATCCTCCACCAAAGGCCCCAAACGAGGCTCTGGGGTGGCATATATACGCGGCATAATAGTCCTGCAGGATCTTAACCACCCCTGAAATACTATTCGTCTGCATGCCATCAGGGCCCTTTAAGAATGGGATGAATCTATTACCTCCCCAGGTCTTGTTGATTCGCGCCAGCAACCTGCCTGACTTATTACCAAATTTGTGGAAACGAATAAGATCGATGGAAAAGATGCTTCTTTGTTCTCTCGTGGATCATAACGTTCAATGCTGCCAAAGAGCCTGACATCACGTCCCTAGTCCCTTCAGGATGGCGCTGCCAAATAAGCCCGTTTGCTACTTAGGTATTTCTTCTCTAGCTGAATTACCCCCCGAGATATAACCTCTGTGAAAGCGCGCACATAAATGCAATAATGTCACCCCGTAACACCACCTTAGAAGTTTCCCAATACAATTGTGCCTCCTGCTCATGATTTACACACGCAGTTGGGTGTTTTACACTGCAGAGGGCATCTAAATTCTAAAATCATTCCCAAAATGTTAGGCGAAAAAGTTAGCCGAAATCAAATGCTTTCTGAGCACCCCAACGTTTCCCTGAGTGTTTTTCTGGTTTGTGTTTCAGTGCGGGTGACATTTGAGGATATCGCTGTCTCTTTCTCTCAGGAGGAGTGGGAGTATTTAGATGAAGAGCAGAAGGAGCTTTACAGGGAGGTGGATGAAGGACAATTATGAGACCCTGATCTCCCTAGGTAAGAATTGCTTTGTCTGCATTTTCTTAAGAGGAACAACGTCTGATTTAAAAGAAATTTGGCACATTTTTCTGTACCTTCTGCACTTTTGAACCTTCAAAGGACTGATCAGAATGTGTCTCGGCTCTGCTGATTGTCTTAGGATTGCCTCAGTCCCGACTCCATCACCCTGTTATCTTAAGACCTTCCTATGTGTTCTACAAGCTTCCTCCTCTTCCAATCAAGAGAGAATTTTCCTCCAGTTCTTGCATCAAGGCTGAAAATAAGTTGCAGAGCATCACAAATACTCAGTACTAGGATGTAAAGTTAGCTGCTGAGACCAGTCAAAAGTGTGTTGCTGTGTTCATTGATCATTTCCTCAGCAGAATTTTCTCCAGGATCAACATGTGATAAATACAAGAAATCATCATTAACTGTTGTTTTCCATGTGTTTGTTAGAGAGGAAGGTACCAGATCATGACAAGGATCAGTTTTTGTTCCTGCTCTTTCAGCATTGCATAAGTACATAAGTATTGCCATACTGGGACAGACCAAAGGTCCATCAAGCCCAGCATCCTGTTTCCAACAGTGGCCAATCCAGGTCACAAATACCTGGCAAGATCCCCAAAAAGTACAAAACATTTTATGCTATCTCAGAAATAAGCAGTGGATTTTCTCCCCAAAGTCCATTTTCCCTTAGGAAGCCGGCCGAACCTTTTTTTAAACCCCGCTATGCTAACGCTCTTTACCACATTCTGTGGCAACAAATTGGCAACATTGATAGAGCTGGTCTTCCACAATATTGGATATGAAATATCTGTGTTGGCCAGTGAGTTGGTATTCTCCACACTAGCTGCTCTTTTAGAGGGCACCAAGTTGTCTTTATGGAAATACTAGCATAAACTTATATCATCGTGCCTTAAAGTATAGGCAGCTACAGTTAGACCAGCCATGGACCTTGCAGGTGTCTAAATATGAGTGCAACTGTAAGTTACACACATAACTGGGAGTCCCGCCCATGCTTTGACCATGTGTAATCATACGCTATAATATTTATGTTTTCAACATTTCATTGATGGCACTTCAAATAAACCATAGCGAAGAATAAAGTATACATAGCATCCAATGTCAAAAAGTACATAATAAAGACTGGTCACAGTTTATCCCTCCAAACCCCTTCCCAACGTACTCCTTCCTTGCCCTCTATTTATTTTCAACAAGTTTATAGAGGATCCAGTATAATAAGCCTAGTCTACAAATTCCATATACAACAAGTTAAGTTTCCAAGACATATTAGGGGTATAAAAGGATAAAATCCTTCATCTATGTTTAACGATTTTTTACCCCTTCCCATCCAGCTCTTCCAAACCTTCTTCACCCCGCCAGTTTTTATACACCTATCTGTTGAATCAACTACAACAAGAGCAATAAACTAGTCACACCTCTTGTTCCTCTCCCCCAAACATACCATACCACTGAAAAGGAAACTGTGGCATAATATGCACAGGTGGATTCATCTCTCTTTGGACCCCTACCTGCCTAAGCGAGCAGAGATACCCACACACCAACTGTGCTTCCCCCCTCCCTTTTGTGTCGTGCTGACTCGTATCTGTCTTAATTTATCTCATTGCCCCAGTGAAATCTGACTACTGCTAGTGGTGAAATCTTTAGCCTCCCAATCGCAAAGAAATCTCTGTTGCCTCTTGGGGGATAAATATGCTCCTGGTGATTCCCAAATCTAAGTCATGGAGTTGTTCCTCCAGTACCAAAATGGAGGGGAGATGATCCATTACCCATGGTTGGATGCATTCTTTCCAAGGATACAATGGCTTCCCCAAAAATAATTTTTCCCCAGAGTGCCAGTTCCCCACAAACTTGTTTGTTCAACGTGAAAACCACTTGATATCCTAAAACCGACTGGAGAAACAGAAATATAGCTTCCCAAAATGATTTGATCTGCCGACATTGCCACATCCTATGAGAAAAGAGAATCTGTCATCGCACATTTCCTGCAGCCTGTTGCTGAGAAAAATAAGCTCTATGTACTGTCCGGAAATGACCGTCTGTCACTCTGCGCTATGTACTAACCGATGGGGTGTTGCTAAGAGCTGTCAAAAGAAGCGGGCATTAACTGGCCCACCCATTCCTGTCTCCAGCGGTCTGCAACTCCTTGTAAAACCCTAGCCGGTGCCCGACGGTGATTTCTTTATGGAACCACGAGACCGAGATTTTTGCCTAAAGCATCCTCTTCCAAAAATTCCTGCAATTTCCTTCAAAGGCCAAGGATAAACTCACCGCTGGTAAAGTGACCAAATAATGAGACAGACTAGGTATAGCAAAATAGCACTGGGCCTTGTGCGCATGACTAGTGATTCCTGAGACGTCAAAACCGATCCGTGAGCCTTACCAACCTCTCCAACAAAGGACACTTCCCTCTCTTCTAACTGCCGAAAAATCCAATTCTCACTACCTGGCAAAAAGTCCGCATTTCCACTTAGAGATAGTAAAACACTACTAGTAGGCTCCTGCTGCAACAATGAAATCAAATCTCTCCAGAGAGACAAAGGGGTCGAATCAAATACTCCTGCAGACCCTCACTGGCAGATGCTTTAAAGGAGCGTGAAGAAGATAGACCAGATACCAAAGGATGAAAGTAGGCCCGTTCTAAGACTAAATCCATGTATGTAGTAGTACCAATGAGGCAATCCCGCAGATGTCGAAGCAGACAGGCTTGGTTATATCGCCTCATATCCGGAAGCCCCAATCCCAGTCTGGGCACCCACTGGAAACAGGAAAGGTTGGCGTTCCAGTACCATAGTAGCCAAAACAAATCTGCCAGCCGGATCCATGATAGCCAGTTTGGTTTCCAAATGAAGACCCTTCATAATTAAGATCACTACCCCCCACTTTCTGCCAACTGCCGTCAATTCAAAGATCTTTCTAACCCACCAACGTGTCAACTTGGCATGCTCCATTGCAGAGAGATGGGTCTCCTACAGGAAAGCTATCGAAGCCTTCAAAAGTTTTTGTCGCTTAATCGGAGAGTGCAAATTAACTTTCTATTTATGTGTGCCAGGGGCACATAACTGTAGGCACATGGTTTGAAATTGGTCAGTATATTTTGTAACTATCAAAGCTCCCCAATTCTTAAGTGATGGACATTTTTAAAATAAAAAACTTTGACCTATTCCATTACCAGAGTACTTGAAGCAAGGTATAATAACCCCAGAACCCTCTGCTTTATGATGGGTGTCAGTTACAGATCCATTATATGCTTTTCCCCTTGAGAACTACTGCTGTCTACATACGGCTAATATTATTTTTTATTCCTGGAAGCAGGCTATGGAAGGATAAGTCCTGATATATTATCAAGGATTAAACAAGAGGAAGATCCCCCTGAGTCAAGAGAGAGAAAAGTTACTCACTCAGACACAGGTGAGTAATAATACTGTACAGAGTAAGAGCAGGTATTACAGAATACAAATGAATAAAATGAATGTACAGAACAAGAGGAGGTATTACAGGGTATTACAACCAGGCCTTTAATGGAAGAATTAAATTACTTGTTATTTTCACAAACACATATGGAGAGACACGGACATGTTTATCCACTCCTACCCCAGCTGAGATAATATTTAACCATCTCTCTGACCTCATGTGCAACTTTCTTTAAATTAGTCACCTTACTTTCTAATTGTTCTTACTCTCTTACCTATCTATGTGTTCCATCTTTGCTTATATCCTTCACTGTCAATTAAAATGTTCTATTACGTATGTGTTGGCATTGTAAGTAGTATACTATCAGGCTTATTTTCGAAAGAGAAGGGCGCCCATCTTCCGACACAAATTGGGAGATGGACGGCCCCTTCTCTCAGGGTCGCCCAAATCGGCATAATCGAAAGCCGATTTTGGGTGCCCTCAACTGCTTTCCGTCGCGGGGACGACCAAAGTTCACAGGGGCGTGTCGGCAGCTTAGCGAAGGTGGGACTGGGGTGTGCTTAAGAGATGGGCGTCCTTCAGGTGGGCCCCAGAAGTTTTCTTGTTCTCTGTTCAGGTACTAGGGTTAACACCCCCACAGCAGAGATTTGTGAGAATAGCGGTTGGTGTGGCCAGAGTGACAATAGCCGCTCAGTGGAAGCAAAAGGGTGTACCTTCCATAAAAAGTGGCTCTCGAAACTGGGGTATGTCTGTGAAATGGAAAGGTTACTAGCAGAACGTAAACAGAGGCTGAATACCTGGCAGTTGGTGTGGGGCACCTTTCAAGCACAAAGCGCACAGTGAACAAAGTGGTCCCTTGGAATCTTGGACTTGACTGTTTGATGTGTTTTACCCTGGGGGTGGGAGAGATGGGGGGGTGAATAGGGGGGAGTGGGAGGGGGTGGGATCGGGTCACTTCTCTAAGCCAAAACCTTATAAAAGATCTGAAGTTTAATGGAGTTATTGTCACTAATGTTGTTTTAGTCAATCTATGTATTCATTCAATGGCATTATATTGATGGATTGACCTGAAAACACCAATGTTATGGCATACCTTTGCTGGCAGCCACCACTCCCAACGTCTTGCTCTGAGCAGCATGCTGGAACTTCTCTCACCTGCTCGAGAAGTCTCAGCCTGCTGCCCAGAGCTGGAAACAAGGAGCGGGGAGCAGCAGTAGTCTATTTACTTGGCTGGCAGGGCTCAGCATCCCCACCAGCAAAGTAAAAGATAATTCAGCAGGGGGCCCAAGCCCACATTTTGGGAGCCAGTTGTTAAAGTAGCCATGGAGGGCCCTACTTTAACAACCGGCTCCCAAAATTCTTAAAAACTTAACAACCAGCTCTTGCGAGCCTGTGAGAGCCTGCTCCAGCACACCACTGCTGTACACCACCTTGAGTGAATTCTTTCAAAAAGGCGTTAAATAAATCTTAATAAATAAATTACAGACCACTGATGAGTTCTTTTTTTTTTTTTTTTTAAGTTTTTGTTTTTATTGAAAATTCTGTAATGCCATACAAAACAGAGTTGAAAAAACTGTTCCATCGTGCAGAAGCTAATACACTTAGAGGCGCATTTTCAAAGCACTTAGTCTTTCAAAGTCCCATAGGTTACAATGGAACTTTGTAAGTCTAAGTGCTTTGAAAATACGCCTCCACGTCAACTAGTTTCCCCCCCCCCCCCCCTTCCCCTGGACATCATGGTGGCGCCGACAACTGTGCTTTCGACTGTTCATAGGGCTGTCAAATTTTGTTAAAAGTCGCCAAGTGGCCTCTTCTCATTGCAGCAAGTTTCGACATTTGGTATAAGTATTCCACTTTATGCAGTATAAGTTGCATGGAAGGTAGAGACTGTTGTTTCCAAGCCCTTGCCAGAGACAGCTTTGCAGCAACAAAAAACTGAATTGCAAGTCTATGGTGGGAGATGCAAACCTCCGGAGGTTTAAAATGTACCGTGTTTCCCCGAATATAAGACACTGTCTTATATTAATTTTTCCTACCCAAGACCCGCTAGGTCTTATTTTCAGGGGAGGTCTTATTTTTTGGGGGGGGGAAACATCGGGGTCGCCCCCCCCACCCGAGGTCGCCGGGCCCCCCCTCCACCCGCCTTCCGTCGCTCCCAACCTGAAACGCCTCCTTTTACCTTCCTTCGCAAGTTCGGAGCAAGCAGCAGCAGGGCAGACCTCGCCTTCCTTCTGTGCCCCGCCTTCGCCTGACGTTACTTTACGTCAGGCGAGGGCGGGACACGGAAGGAAGGAGTGGCCTGCCCTGCTGCTGCTTGCTCCGAACTTGCGAAGGAAGGTGAAAGGAGGCGTTTCAGGTACCGGTAGTTCCAGGAGCGATGGAGGGCGGGTGGAGGGGGGGGCCCGGTGATCTTGGGTGGGGGGGGCGGCGGCCTTTGTCCGGCTCTCGGCGGCCCTGCTTCAGGTAGGTCTTACTTTCGGGGGAGGCCTTATAATACAAATTTGCAGCAAAACCCCGGTAGGCCTTATTTTCGGAGTAGGTCTTATTTTCGGGGGAACACGGTAGCAGGCAATATTCCGCTTTGCTAGGATAGTTTTGTTGCAACACTTGATGAACCATCCGGAGCACTTGTTTCCAGTAAGTCTGGACCTTCGGGCACTCCCACCATATATTATTATTATTTATTGTTATAATTTTATTTGTAACACTTATACCCCGCGCTTTCCCACTCATTAGCAGGTTCAACGCGGCTTACATAATAGAACAGGTTTACAAGATAACACAAAAAGGATAACAGCCGTAATATAGTGAATAACGAGGTGGACGATAAAGTGGATAAGTAAAATGGGTAAGGGAGGAATGGGTAATATGTAAGAAGGAGCCCTGAGAACCACAGTTACGCCAGCAGTCTGCAGATACCTTAGGATACATTTGCTGTAATTTATCAGGGGTGGGGTACCACCAGTACAACATCTTGAAACCATTTTCTACCATAGTTTGAGCTAAAGATGGTTTGAGCAAGAATCTATATCCCCTCGACCAAGTTTCCCTCAGGTGGGTGCTCTGTAATGCTACTTCCCATCTTTCATTATAATATAATTGGGGGTTAGTGTAGAATAGTAAAGTTAAATATAAACGAGATACACTTCCTGTACCCCTCCCCCCCCATTCCGTAGGGCCTTCACTAGTGCTGTTTCAGTTAAGTCCAGTTCCTTCCGTGCTCGTCTGTGGATATAGTTTCTTAAGCAACTATAGTAAAGGAGGTCACTTTCAACCAACCCAAATTTCTCTTGGAGTTCTTCAAAGTTAAGTATCCTCCCATTAGCCCACACCTGTCCCAGAGTATACAGACCCGCCCGGGCCCACCGCTCATATACTGGTTCTGAGGAGCCCAAAGGAAAACCCGGGGCCCATCGGATAGCTGTCTGCAGGTAGTATTTCCGTATATGGTACCATGTAGATAGCAAGTGGCTCACCCCCAACGGGACTCTCCGCATTATAGCCAATAGGTCACTCCCCGGTAGCCACATGACATCTCCCAAGGATCTGGTCCCCAGCCAGTCTCGCTCCCAGTGGATCCATTTCTTAGTAGTGGCTGGGGTCCAATCCGCTAATACTTTCAGCTGGGCCGCTTGATAGTACAGATAAAAATTGGGAACTCCCATACCCCCCCCCCCCTATTGTGTGTCTGGTACATCATGGCCCGACTCACCCGGGGTGGGTGCTTCCGCCAGATGTAAGCAAACATTTTGCGGTTAAGTTGAGAAAAGAAACTGCGAGGAATTGGGAATGGGAGAGCCAGAAATAGATATAATAATTTAGGGAGCAACATCATTTTGATTGCATGAATGCGCCATGTCCACGATATTGTCAATCCCTCTACCTATCGAGCTCCGCAAAAAGTTCTGCTATCTTCTTAGGGTAGTTAACTGAGAATAAGCCCTCCACAGTGGGTGTTATGTTTATCCCCAAGTATTTAATAGATTTAGCGGCCCAGACAAACGTAAAGGCAGCTTTTAACTGAGGAATTTCCTGTGAGGGAACCGTGAGATTAAGGATTTCCGATTTGGTAATGTTGATCTTAAACCCTGATAATTGCCCATATTGTATAATAATTTCCATGGCCTGTTGTACAGAGGACTCCGGGTGGGACAAGGTCAGGAGCACATCATCTGCAAATAACATTATTTTATATTCCCTTCGTCCCCTGACCAGGCCCCTAATCCCAGGGTTCCCCCTAATCAATATAGCAAGCGTTTGATGGACAAAGCGAATAGTAGTGGAGAAACTGCACAACCCTGTCTGGTTTCCCTATGGAGCTCCAAGGGCTTAGTATATGTACCATTTATTCCCACTGCAGCGCCTTGTGACTCTGGGCAAGTCACTTAACCCTTCATTGCCCCTGGTACAAAATAAGTACCTGAATATATGTAAACCGCTTTGAATGTAGTTGCATTTCCCTTTCCCTTAAAGTTGCTAACTGGCTTGCATACAGCAATTTAAGCCATGCCATGTACCGCCCCCCTATCCCCACATGTTTCAGGACCGCGAAAAAGAATGACCAGTTCACCCGGTCGAATGCTTTTTCAGCATCAATCAAGAGTAACAGCGCTGGTGTCCTATCATCTTTGGCTTGTTGAATTATGTGTAGCAAGCATCTAATGTTATCATGAGTCTGGCGACCCGTAATAAACCCTGCCTGGTCCTCATATATCAACCTCGGCAGTACCAACTGAAGTCAACGTGCTAAGATCTTTGTAAAGATTTTATAATCTGTATTTAAGAGGGAAATTGGTCTATAGGAGCCACACTGCTGGGGATCTTTCCCCGGCTTCAACAGCAAGATAACCGCTGCCAGTCTCCAGCAGTGGGGCAGTTCCTGTACAGTATCAAAGAAGGCAAATGGGGGCCAATCGCTTAACAAACAGTTTATAAAACCTGGTGGGAAAGCCATCTGGGCCTGGGGCCTTATTGTGGGGAAGATCTGAAATCGGCCATTCAATATCATCTATGGTTATGGGTGCAGATGGCAATGCCATCTCTCCCTTCGATAGCTGCGGAAGACAGACCTCCTGAAGGTAAGCTTCCATGACTGTACTGTATCCCCGAGGTGTTTTTAATGGTAAAGATATGGTTGCGCTGGGCTTGTTTCTTTAATTTACAAGCTAATAGCCTACTAGCTTTGTCGCCAAATTCAAAGTGCTCCTGCTGCACCCATTGCAGTGGAAAGCTCAGCCATTTGAACCTCATTAAGCTTTAATCTGAGCTGATTCAATGTTTCGGCTCCCTTGAGATCTGAGGGATCCTTTGTGCAGCTTCTCCAACTGAGCTATATTGCCTCTAAGATCTTGTTCCTGAACCGCCCGAGGTTTGGTAAAATACGCTTGTAATGCTATCAGGTGTCCGTGAAGGACTGCTTTTAAGCCTTCCCATAAAATAGGTGGTTGTATCTACTACTACTACTACTACTTAACATTTCTAGAGCGCGTATTATTCTACTAGGAATAAATGCCCGTTTCTGAGGGCAATGAAACGGGCGCTAGCAAGGGGCCCCCTCCCTCCGAGCTACTTGCCTTGTTCGGTGTTGGCGTCGCTGTGTGTGGGTAGGGTTTTGTTTTTTTTTTGTTTGCTGCGCCTCCGTGGCCGTGCCTGTGGCGTTTCGGTTTCGGGCCTCGAGTGTTATAGCTCCGCCCTCGACGTCATGACGTTTTGACGCGAGGGCGGTGCAGACACTCCAGGGCACACCGGATATCTCGGGCGCCTCAACTTCCGTGGAGGCTTCAGAACGATGGGGTTGCCTTTTATATATATAGATAACCTGGAACTGACATGCAGTGGCACATAATTTGCAGGTAGCTGTGTACTTAGATGGAGGTGAACAGGGTGCATAAGTATGTGCACAAATGATAAAATACTGTAATTTATACTTGTTTCCTGGCAATCTAGGTGTGAGCATTTATACCAGCTCAGTACCTGCTTATTTGCCCTGCTACATTAATATTCTATAAAGAAGAATAGACACATTTTATAAGATGGACATTCCTCTGGTGCCACATAGATGTCTATGTCCCTTGCAAAATAAACAAAGAAGGACGGTCCCTGCTCACCTAGGTCATTGAATTTTAAATATTCCACAATGTATTTTTCCACGGTAGAAATGTTCTGCGGGTCTTGTAATAATGACTCATTAAGCCGCCAATAGCTGGGACCCTTAGGTATACTTATTGTTCCCAGAGTCAGTACCACGAGCGGGGGAATGATCAGACCACGAGCGGGGTTCAGTAGTTACAGCGTGCAGATTATGTGCTATAGCCCCGTCCCCCAGCCAGAGGTCTGTCCTGGAGTGTGTGTTATACTTAGGGGAGAAGTATGTGTAATCCCTCTCTTGACCATGATTCCCATGCCAGAGGTCAGCCAACCCCCAGCGCACCAAAAAGCTTTTAAATATGGTTCTATCCCGCTTAGCATAATATACCTGCCCCGCCGAATTGTCTAGTGGCGGGTCTATTGTAAGATTGAAGTCATCCCCTATTACTAATTGTCCCTGTGCATGGCGTTGTAACCCCCTCTCCACATCTGCTATAAAGGACCCTTGCCCTTCATTAGGTGCATAAATTGACAACATGGTATATTGAATGTTATACAAGGATGCTGTAACTACAATATATCTGCCTTCTTTATCAGCTACAATATTATGTATGTGTCATGGGAGAGCAGCTGATTAGTTGTATTGTAAGCAAATACAGCAGTGGGAAACCACTTATGATTAACTCATTTTTCATGCTGTTGTTTCAAATGGGTCTCCTGAATGAATATCACATCTGCCTTCGGGCGCAGCATTTCTTTAAACATTAATTTGCATGTCATAGGCGAGTTAAGACCACGGACATTCAAAGTAAAAACACTTGAACATATTCATAAGCCCCCTATCGTTCAGCAAGCCTAGTCAGCCACCACTAGATGCCATGTAGTTTCCTCCAACCCCTCCAACCCCCCTCACCCCTAGCCCCCCCCCCCCCCCCCCCCACAATACCAACCGTAATATGTTAGTTTACCAAGTCGTGACATGTCTACTAGAGAGGGAAGTGAGTCACCTATCTATCTACCTGTCAAATATAGTTGAACCTCCACACTCGCCAAGACACTTGTCAGCATCCAGTTATCCTATGTAGTAGAGCAGTTTCTAGAGCTGTTAGTCTCAGCTTGGGCCTGATAGCGATGTAACTTGTCTTCCAGAGATCTGTCTCCTAAGGCGGCCCTTCCCGTGAGATACTCGATGCCATTTCGGCCTGCCTTGCTTCTTATTACCAGGCTGCTGATGGTTCCCTGTTGGGTCAACTCGATCGCCAGTAGATAAAAATTCTTGTGCTTCTTCCAGCAAGGCCACTCTGCAATGTTTGCCCTCTTTGTAGAACACTAGAGCAAAAGGATGTTGCTATTTATACTGGATCTGCTCCTCTCTCAATCAGTAGGTTAAAGGACGTAATTCGCTCCGCCGTTTGAGGGTGGTAGCTGTGAAAGGTCATCATAGATCTCTATGGGGTAACTGTCCCACAGTATAGGTGTAGCTGCCCTTGCTTTGTGCATCACAGCTTCCTTCAATTTAAATTCAGCAAAGCATACCACAATACCCAATTGCAAAGGTATGAAATACAAACTAATGCATGCGTCAAACTTTACCTACCTGAGCACACAATTATGGAACGCGTTACCGCGCAGCTTGAAATCGATCTACGAAAGAACGAACTTCCGCATACTACTGAAGCCCCATCTCTTGAATAAAGCATACCACAAAGATCAACCAATGTGAATATGCACAACTCGCCCATTTATATTCAGAACTGTTTCATAATATCTGCTTGTATACTATTACTATGTCTTATTATCATCATGCTGACCGATCCTTCTGTAATACTAAATGTTTATTTTCTAGCATTCTTCCACTACTCATGATGTATTGTAAGCCACTTTGAGCCTGCAAAGAGGTGGGAAAATGTGGGATACAAATGCAACAAATAAATAAATATAAATAAATATCTTTAGGCACGTTTGGTTTTCTCGTTCCCAAGGCTCGGTGAGCTCACTCGATCCGAATGGATGCAGGTGCACGGGGTTTATCAAGGTCAGAGAGCAAGTGGGCCGCAAGGCACTGAACAACTTCTTCGCAGTCCGAATATTCAGGTAACTCCGGCAGCCCACGGACCCGTATGTTGGAGCGACGACTCCGGTTTTCTACCTTATCTAGTAGGTACCTGGTCCTGTAGCTGCTGTTCAAGCATGGTTAGAGACTCTGCGTGTTCTTCCAGGCCCACTTCCGTTTCAGCCACGCGATTACCCAGCTCTGCTATTTCTCCTCGGAGGTCTGCCCCCAGCTTTGCCAAAGCTTGGTGCATTGCCTTTAAATTGGACCGGATTTCTTGGAGCCAACTGCATAGTGTGGTCCAAGTTTCATGCTGTGGTAACGGCACCTCCCCGTTCGCACTGGGCACCGCCAACCCCGGCGAAAGCTGTTGACTTTCCTCATCTCGGGCGCCATGTTCCTCGGGGTGCGTAGCTGGAGACATCGCCTTCCGCTGAAATGCGTACACTTGTAAATCGAGTGTTTTCACTTGCGAGGCAATCGTAACCTATGCAGCACTCCGGGCCCAGCAGTCGAGACTGTTTCCCGCGTGATATAGTGTGGAGGAAAGCTATTAATTAAGCTAATTCTTGGCAGTGGCTTGGGAGCTCTGTTTTCAAGCTGCCATTCGGGTCTGTGACGTCACTTCCTCCTCCACTGATGAGTTCTTGCGTCAAGGCTGAAAATAAGATACAGAACAGCACAAATTCTCAGGACCTGGATGTAACAGAGTGTGTCAAAGTAGCTGCTGAGACCAGTCAAAAGTGTGGTGCTGTGTTCATTGGTCTTTCCTTAGTTTTGACACTGTAAAGCTGCAGAATTGTCTCCAGGATCAACACAATGATAAGAATAATACAAGAAATCATCAGCAGTTGCTGTTTTCTTGTGTATGTTAGCGAGGAGGATACCAGATCATGACAATGAGTTGCCAATGTGTTTGCCAATGAGTTGGTTATCATCCATACCAGCAGCTCTTTGGAGGGCACCCAAATGTCGTAATTGAAATACTAGCATAACCTTATATCATCGTGCCTTAATGTTTAGGCAGCTACGGTTACACCAGCCATAGACATGGCAAGTGTCTTAATATGTTATACACATAACTGGGAGCCCCGCCCATGTGTAAGGCCCCCTGGCAATTGCACACTATAACATTTATACACGCTCTTATAGAAGAGTGCTTAGGTCACCTGTGTTGGGTAAGTGCTAATTTTCTTTCTATTTACGTGTGCCAGGGGCACGTAACCGTAGGCGCATAGTTACAAAATTGCTCTCAGTGTCTTACCCGGCATCAGGAGTGTCAGTGAGATATGAGCCTTTACCCTAACTAAACCTCTCCTTCCCTTTTATCAGCAGGTGATTCTTCTCTTTAATTCTTGTATAATATCATTCTGTGACAGCAGGGATGGGAGTGCACAAATGTTGATCTGAATTTGAGGGGAGAGGGGGCTGAAGGGCTAATCAGTCACTCAGTAAGACAACTCATAAGTACATAAGTAATGCCACACTGGGAAAAGACCAAGGGTCCATCGAGCCCAGCATCCTGTCCACGACAGCGGCCAATCCAGGCCAAGGGCACCTGGCAAGCTTCCCAAATGTACAAACATTCTATACATGTTATTCCTGGAATTGTGGATTTTTCCCAAGTCCATTTAGTAGCGGTTTATGGGTTTGTCTTTAAGGAAACCGTCTAACCCCCTTTTAAACTCTGCCAAGCTAATCGCCTTCACCATGTTCTCCAGCAACAAATTCCAGAGTTTAATTACGCGTTGGGTGAAGAAACTTTTTCTCCGATTTGTTTTAAATTTACTACACTGTAGTTTCATCGCATGCCCCCTAGTCCTAGTATTTTTGGAAAGCGTGAACAGACGCTTCACACCCACCTGTTCCACTCCACTCATTATTTTATATACCTTTATCATGTCTCCCCTCAGCCGTCTCTTCTCCAAGCTGAAAAGCCCTAGCCTCCTTAGTCTTTCTTCATAGGGAAGTCGTCCCATCCCCGCTATCATTTTCGTCGCCCTTCGCTGCACCTTTTCCAATTCCACTATATCTTTCTTGAGATGCGACGACCAGAATTGAACACAGTACTCAAGGTGCGGTCGCACCATGGAGCGATATAACGGCATTATAACATCCTCACACCTGTTTTCCATACCTTTCCTAATAATGCCCAACATTCTATTTGCTTTCCGAGCCGCAGCAGCACACTGAGCAGAAGGTTTCAGTGTATTATCGATGACGACACCCAGATCCCTTTCTTGGTCCGTAACTCCTAACGTGGAACTTTGCATGACGTAGCTATAATTCGGGTTCTTTTTTCCCACATGCATCACCTTGCACTTGCTCACATTAAACGTCATCTGCTATTTAGCCGCCCAGTCTCTCAGTCTCGTAAGGTCCTTCTGTAATTTTTCACAATCCTGTCGCGAGTTAACGACTTTGAATAACTTTGTGTCATCAGCAAATTTAATTACCTCACTAGTTACTCCCATCTCTAAATCATTTATAAATATATTAAAAAGCAGCGGTCCTAGCACAGACCCCTGAGGAACCCCACTAACTACCCTTCTCCACTAACTCACTAGAGTCCCCTAAAAAAGTTCTTAATTTTAAGGGATTTTATAATGTTCCAGTTTGTTGAAAATAGACCGGGTCAGTTTCAAACAATGACAGCTCCCCAATTCTTAAGTGATTATACATTTTTATAATCAAATACTTGTGACCTGTTCCATTACCAGAGTACTTGAAGTGAGGAATAATAACCCCCAAATCCCTTTGCTTTATGATGAGTGGCAGTAATAGATCCATTATGTGCTTTTCCCTTGAGAACTACTGCTGTCTATTTTTCTGTGAATATAAGGAAAATACAGCTAATATTATTTTTTGTTCCTGGAAACAGGCTATGACGGGAAAAGTCTTGATATATTATCAAGGATTAAACAAGAAGAAGAGACATATGTCCAGGATCCCCAGGAGACAAGAGAGAGAGAAGTTACTAACTCAGACGCAGGTGAGTAATAATACTGTACAGAGTAGGAGCAGGTATTACATAATACAATTGAGTAATAATAAACACTGTACAGAGCATGAAGGGGTATTACGGAGCATAGCCAAGCTTGAGGAATTATTACACAGTACAGTTGAGTAATAATACTGTACAGAGTAAGAGGAGATATTACAGAGTACAAGTGAGAATTAAACATTGTAAAGAATACAGAAGAGGAACAGATTACCAAATCCGTGGCCTCCTCTGAGTGTCCGTGTTTTGATCTTGTAACTTTGGGAGGCATAATTCATGATTTATTTTAAATATTTATATTCCACCTAAGAATTCATTGAAACAGATTCCCAATGAACCTTAATATTAGATAAACTGTACAGTAATGCAGAAATATCAAAATAAAAAAATCTTTAGTATTACCACACATGTAGACATTTATAAAAATTCATACCTGATCATAAAACCTAGAAAATCTGACATTGTTTCAACTGAGCATGTTCATAAAAAAAGTTATAAGCTGCTCAAAGTCAACAAAGGAGAAGGCAGTGGCCTGAGCTGTAACCATTTGAGCCAGCTGACCAGAAAACATGCGATGGGTCACTTTACCCTAAAAACGTAAAGCCAGTGTTCTGAAGAGGGAATAAAATCTTGTTATACAAATAGGCATCATTTGAAACAAAGATAACCGTCTTAGAAAAATATTCATTGTGATGGATTCATTTCTACCGAACCAAAGAAAATAGATTGCTTAAGTCTCGTTTCACTTTCATGATGACTTTACTGTAGTTTGTCTCACAGTGAAGTTGTACAATTATATATTTACTTCCCTATTGAAAAGAATTGTTCCTTGAATCATTTTCAGTAAGTCAAGCTGTACCTGCTGTACACCACCTTGGACGAATCTCTTCATAAAGACAGTTAATAAATCCCAATAAATAAGTAAACTGAGGGTCCAGATTGAGGTTGAGAACTTCAGTTTTCCCTGATATATTGAGTACGATGGCAGAGTTATCAAATTTGTCCATGCTGTAACATGGTCAAAGACTTTTTTTTATTCATTAATAAATGAACAGTAGGCTTTTTAATTGATAGTTTGTGAGGCCACAATACAGAAATAAATTACAGTAATCCATTCTAGAGGTGACATAAGCATGAAGCAATTGTAGATTTACAAAGGAACTTGTTATGTATGATGGAAGAAATCTGCTGGTGAATCTAGCTGTACTTCCGCTAATGTTTTTGCTAGAATAACACCAGGTACTATAGAAAGAGTTCTCTGACATCTGGAGAACCAGAAATAGTGTTCCCCCCCCCCCCCCCCCCCAAAAAAAAAAAAAAAAATCACTTTTCATTCCTTTATCTTAAACCATTCCTAAGGTTCATGCAGGCACTTTCCCAAATGCCTCTCAACAGCCGCTTGATCTTACTGAAATGAATGTAGACAGGGTCATTGAGGAGTGTTTTTTCTCTCTTGACACATCTGCCAGTGACCTACTCGGTGTTTTGAAATGTCCTATGTGGCATTTTATGTCTGTTTATATGAGGGGCAGTTCTTATGTATTTCTTGGCTTCTCCAGTCAGGGGCGCAAAGTCTACACAATGTGTGGGAAAAAAGTGACCCCTTACATAGTTTCAAAATATTTTGCAATTGTTTAAATGCTTAGTATGACCTTTGAAAATTAGTTAATTCATAATTTGTGTTCAAAGTGCCGTCCTTCAACCTTGACACATTCCTAATGTCTTGAACGCCACTGAGCTGTTGGCTCAATGAATTCTGGGTTTCATTCATTAAAAGCTCGACTGTTTTGCATTCTTGATGCGCTGGAGCACCATCCTGTTGAAAAATAAAGTACTCGGAAATGTCTCGAAGTTTAGGCAGAATGGTGCCTGGTGAACTTTTGCACATTCTTGCCAATTGTGGATCCTCTGATGCTCTTGCCACCATGTTATAGAATTGCCCTGTCTATGAACGCAGAAAATTCTGTTTCTTGAGCAATAATAGTTTTCCATAAGTAATACATGACTAATGTCTTCTTTTCATATCCAGCAGTTAATGAGGCTATACAGAAGCTCAAGCAAGAGCAAAATCACGAAGAAACTCCTGTCGAAATGGAACAAATACCAGGACAGTCAAAAAATGTCTGTGAGAATATTTTCCAAGGGATCGAGAGGAGACACACAAGGAATCATCAGCAGGAGTTGGAGAAGAAGCAGAGAGACCCTGCCGGAGAAACACCTTGTGGAATTACTGAGAGTGAGAGAAGTGACGGGGAACTCATAAACATTCCTGAGCACCAGAGACACTTGAGAACAAAGAGTCCCTTCCAAGATAGTAACAGTGATCCAGAACCTTCTAAACTCCCCCAAGATGAGAGGACAGAGAACGAATCCTTTCAGTGTGACAGCTGTGGAACAATCTTCAATATGAATGATCATTTCTTATTGGATAAGAGAACTGACAGTAGGGAGAGATCTTTTTCATGTTCTCAGTGTGAAAAGAGTTTCAGACAGAAGATAAATTTGAAATTAAACCAGAGAATTCATGCTGAATTTAAACCATTTTCATGTAATGAAAATAGCAAAGGTTTTTGTCATCAGGAATCATTAATTACACACCAAAAGACACATACTGGAAACATGAAGCACATAGGAAAGAAACATTTTACATGTACTGAGTGTAATAAGAGTTTCACTAATTCATCATATCTGAAAGTGCACCAGATCATCCATAGCGGAAGGACACCCTTTACATATACCAAGGGTGGTAAAAGTTTTAGTTTATCCTCAATTCTGAAAAGGAACCAAGTAATCCACAGTGGACAGAAACCTTTTTTTTGTAGTGAGAGTAGTAAAGGTTTCAGTGAGGCTTCACAGCTGAAGAGGCATCAAATGATCCACAGTGGAAAGAAACCTTTTACATGCACTGAATGTAATAAAAGTTTCACTTCTTCATCATACCTGAAAACTCATCAAATGATCCACAGTGGAAAGAAACCTTTTACATGTACTGAGTGTAATAAAAGTTTCTCTTCTTCATCATACCTGAAAGCTCATCAAATGATCCACAGTGGCAAGAATCCTATTACATGCACTGAGTGTAATAAAAGTTTCACTTCTTCATCATACCTGAAAACTCATCAAATGATCCATAGTGGAAAGAAACCTTTTACATGCACTGAATGTAATAAAAGTTTCACTCGTTCATCATACTTGAAAATTCATCAAATGATCCACAGTGGAAAGAAACCTTTTACATGCACTGAATGTAATAAAAGTTTCAGTTGGTCATCATACCTGAAAACTCATCAAATGATCCACAGTGGAAAGAAACCTTTTACATGCACTGAGTGCAATAAAAGTTTCACTGATTCATCATACTTGAAAACTCATCAAATGATCCACAGTGGAAAGAAACCTTTTACATGCTCTGAGTGTAATAAAAGTTTCACCAGGTCATCAACTCTGAAAATACACCAAAACATTCACAGTGGAAAGAAATCTTTTACATGCACTGAGTGTAATAAAAGTTTTACCTGGTCTTCAGCTCTGAAAATACACCAAAACATTCACAGTGGAAAGAAACCTTTTACATGCACTGAGTGTAATAAAAGTTTCACTCGTTCATCACACTTGAAAATTCATCAAATGAGCCACAGTGGAAAGAAACCTTTTACATGCTCTGAGTGTAATAAAAGTTTCACCACATCATCATGCCTGAAAATACATCAAAACATTCACAGTGGAAAGAAACCTTTTACGTGCACTGAGTGTAATAAAAATTTTGCTTCTTCATCGTACCTGAAAATTCATCAAATGAGCCACAGTGGAAAGAAACCTTTTACGTGCTCTGAGTGTAATAAAAGTTTCACCAGGTCATCACGCCTGAAAATACACCAAAACATTCACAGTGGAAAAAAACCTTTTCCATGCACTGAGTGTGATAAAAAGTTTACTTCTTCATCGTACCTGAAAATTCATCAAAAGAGCCACAGTGGAAAGAAACCTTTTCCATGTGTTCAATGTCCTAAAACTTTCATTCAGCTAGGACATCTAAAAAAACATCAGCTGATCCATCATACCTGAAAACTCATCAAATTATCCATAGTGGAAAGAAATCTTTTGCATGTTCTGATTGTAATAAAAGTTTCACTTTGTTATCAAGTCTTAAAATGCACCAAAACTTACACAGTGGAAAATCCACCAAACACTCCATAATGTCATGAAACCTTTTCCATGTATAGAGTGTGGTAAATGTTTGAGTGAGCCATCACAGCTGAAGAGGCATCAAATGATAGACCGTTCAAAGAACTGTTTTACATGCACTGAGTGTAATAACAGTTTGTCACTCAACATATCTGAAAATCCAACAAATAAACCACAGCAGAAAGACGCCTTTTACATAATAGCTGAAAATGCACCAAATCAGATTGGAAAGAAACCTTTTATATGCAGTGAGGTTTCACTAATTGTACCTTTTGTATAAATCTGCAGTCCATAAGATGGTGGACTACTGTGTAACTCCTAAGATGCTTGCCCTTCTCTCTGTAGAGCAGAGTCTCCCCAACTCTGTAATACAACAGGGTAAGGTGATCATGAGTTGATAGGCAGAATTGCAACAGAAGTTCTTATCTAGCATTCCACTTGCAAGCACAGCAACAGGGAGGGGTGAAGAAGGAGGTAAAAAAAAAGCCCTAGGGCTGTCATGTGCAGATTTGTGGTTGTGGGTCTTGAGACTGGTTTTGCAGAAAGAAGTTCAGCTAGGAGTTGTTTTTATATAAGGAGGGCAACAGCAGAGATAGCACGTATACACAGTTAGATAAGACTACCTCAGACACAGGAACTTTGCTAGCACTGAGAAGCGATTTGCTTCAGGGTTGGTCTAGTTCCTCTCACAGGAAGAAAGAGACTCTTTTTGCATGTGCTACTTATATAATTGTAATTGGCAAAACCAGGGCTGTGGAGTCGGTACAAAAATCCTTTGACTCCGACTCCTCAGTTTATGGTACCTCCAACTCCGACTCTGACTCCGACTCCTCAGTTTTTAATATGTATTTTTTTTGCATGTTGACTGAAAGAGTGCAGCATGCAAGGCTGCATGTTAATGTTTGGGTTTAAAATCTATGTCATTGTGACTTTTTATTTTATTTATTAAAGAAACTATAAATATTCATTAATCCTAAAGTTTAAACAAAAAAACACACATAAAAAAACAAGGTTATGTTTATTGTTTTTTTTATCAAGTATAAAGTCATCATAGCATTAGCAAGTATACAAATCTGGAACAACCACATCCTTTGGAAATTAGAACAAAATCAAAGTTAACCTACATAAACCAAAAACATTTGGAAAACCTAAAACAACTTATATATTATTTAAACTTGGCATATATAGCTGTAGAATAGCTGTTAAACATAATCCAAAATTAACTAATATATTGTTCTTAGAAACAGAATTGCTTCTGCCAGATCCTCCTTCATAGAAGCCCTTAAATCTGATTTGATTATTTTCAGTGCTGAAAACAGTCTTTCAACACTGACTTGGGTGGGTGGCATTGCTGTTACGGTTCTAGCTGCATCACTGACAATCTCTGGATAAACAATGATGGCTTCTTCTATAGTCAGTTTTGATGAGCGGTCAAACTTTTCCACTTCTTTTAATCCTTTAAAAAACTCTTGCATGAATTTCTTTATATGGACATTTACAGGTTGCTTTTTTCCATGCTTAACCGACATCGCTTTGCTTTTGAAGCTTCCATTTGTTCAAATAGGCTTGAAAATTCTCTTCTTCATTTGAAGAGGATGAACCTGAGTTACCATTATCACCAGTATTTATAGCTTTAGCTTCATCCAGTGGTTTATGAGTTTCAGGTAGCAACCCTTTCATGCGAACTGCTATGTCATAGAGTGCCTGTTTTCCTGTAGCAATTTGGTCACTGCTCAACAAAATTCGGCTCATTGGATCAACATAAATAGCAGCTAAGAGAATTTGATTATCCAGCAAGAGCTCCTCTCTTTTCCTCATTGAAGATACAATGCCATCAGCAATTAACCCCCCACTTTTGTTAAGGTTATATATCAAGCCCTTCCATTCCAAGAAGAATTTACCTGGTGTTAAATCTTCATATTGCAGCTTCTTGGTAACAGCAAAAGGGTAAGAAAGTAGCCTTTCTAATTCTGTAACTTGAGCCCACTGGTTTTCTTTTAATGAAACATTTACATTGTCCAGTTCTTCAAGAAAGTCTTTTAGTTCAAGCAAACGCTTTATCATCAAGTAAGTGCTTCCCCAGCGCGTTGCTTGATCCAAAATGGTTCCTTTTCCAGCACGTCTCTTCAGAATAGCATCTGTTTTAGGGATCCTGGCTGCAACAGCTACTTGCCTCAACTTGCTAATTAGTGTAGCCGCATGACGATCCTTCAATCCATCTCTTATTGCTAGTTGCAGAATATGAACAGCACAACGCATATGTTGAATGGTAATAAGCTTAGATGCTTCTTCAGCAATATCATCCAAACTTCCACAGCTTTCTTGAATTGCAGAACTGTCATCTTCTGATATTTGTATGCTGCTTTCTTCATCAACTTCCTTCATTTTTTCAATTGTGCTTAACATATTTGAAGCATTATCAGTTACAATACATAGAATGTGTTCCTTTTTAATTTCAAAATCTTCTAAAACACCTTCCACTAACTTCTGCAGATACTCACTGGTATGATGTGCCTGAGTGTCCTTTACTCCTAATGTCTGGGTTATTGTTTTTTTGTTTTCATCAGCAAATCTAACATTAATTGCAAAATAATTGACTCTATGACGTGTGCATGCATCCATTTTAATAAAGATAAAACGTCCCTTCAGACTTTTTCTTAGTTCTTCCTTCTTACATTTGGCCTCTTCAAGTATAAGTTTACTTATACTTTCTCGTTCCAGAGAAACTCCAAGCTTTTTAGCCATTTCTCCATTTAAGCCTAAAAAGGCTGGTTGTGAAAAAAAAGATAGTGGTATACTATTCTTTACTGCCATTTCAATGATGTGGTTTTTTAATTTTTCTGGTGTCATTGTTATAGTAACTTTGTCAGCTGTAAAAAATCTTGATAGTTGTGTCTGGCCTCCAGTAGATTTCTGATCTTTTATTGACCCTGAAGTAGATGGAATGTTTTCATTGCTATATTTCTCATTCACAGCTTCTAACACTTTAGGATGGACACGCTGCAAGTGTCTTTTTAAATTTGATGCTCTTGTAGGTGCATTTTTTTCATAACCACTGAAACTGCTAATTTTTGCATCACATGCTTTTTCACCATCATCATCTTCTATAATACATTGACATACATAATGTTTCCCATCTGTTGATATTGTAAAGTGTTCATAAACAGCAGACTTTGTCATGTTTCCTGACATTCTTTTTGCCATTGTGAATGGTGTGCCACTTCCACTAAAATATAAAGCTCTTCTTGCAGAGAGAGAGGAAGTTGAGTGGAGTCTCTCTGCTGCCTTATCTGTGTGTGCTGAATCATCTTCTCTTGGAGCTTAAGTTCACTGTGGGGTCAGAGAGGAGGTGCTCTACAGCAGGTCAGTAAATGCAAAGGGAGACTGAGCAGAAGGAAGCTCTCCAGCAAAATAGTTCAGCTGGACTTCACACTAGTGAAACAACTAGGTACTAAGCTTTATTCACAGCAGAGAAGTACTTTATTCAAATGTATGAGGAGTCGGAGTCGGTACATTTTTGCCGACTCCAACTCCAACTCAATGTACCCAAAATTGCTGCAGACTCCATGACTCCGACTCCACAGCCCTGGGCAAAACAGCAATTAGGTTGTTTTTATTGTTGTTACATTTGTACCCCGGCTTTCCCACTCATGGCAGGCTCAATGCGGCTTACATGGGGCAATGGAGCGTTAAGTGACTTGGCCAGAGTCACAAGGAGCTGCCTGTGCCTGAAGTGGGAATTGAACTCAGTTCCCCAGGACCAAAGTCCACCACCCTAGCCACTAGGCCACTCCTCCACTCCGTGATAAATTTATGATTTGCTTCCGTGATAAATTTATGATTGGGTAATTGTGAATCTCTTCCTGTGAACTTCAGGATCAGGCAATGCCCAAATTAGTTTATGCAGGGAACAAGCACCCTGAAGGTTTAGCCTCGCATCTTGCTGCCTGTCAGATAAGGAGCACAGGTATAAGGTTAAACAAGTGGTGAACTCTGATGTTGAAGTGTGGGTGACATTGCTAAACAGGTATCTGGGCAAATGGGCACTAGCGCTTGTGAGAAGGAGAGCGCATTGGTTTGGGGGTTTATTTCCAGGGTTCCTGGTGTGCAGGGGTATGGCCTCGGGGGGTACCTGGTCAAAATAGCCCCGACAAAAAAACTCCAAACAGAAAGATCCCGATATAATAGTCCCTGACATAACAGCCACTGTCAAAATGGCCTGCCCACAATATAACACTTGACAAGTTAGCCCCCCGACAAAAGGGCCTGATCAGGCTTCCCAGAATAGGGGACTGCATTTTTTTCCTAATAATCTTGCCTTGCCAAACAGGATAAGGTTGGTAAGACTATGAAAATGATGACAATATTGTTTTTTTTCTTTACTTAGCATGTTGATGGAAGAATAGTTTCTTTAAATAGCAAAGCAGATCAAAGCTATAGAATTCTATTTATATATGCTTTATTCAATTGAATGCTGGTAGGAGTCTTTCAGGCTCATTTTTGAAAGAGAAGAATGTCCGTCTTTCGACTTAAAACGGAAGATGGACGTCCTCACAGAGACATCCAAATCAGTATAATCGAAACCCGATTTTGGACGTCTCCAACTGCAGTTCGTTGCCAGGACGTCCAAATTTCAAGGGGGCGTGTCAGAGGTATAGCGAAGGCGGGACTTGGGCGTGCCTAACACTTGGACGTCTTTGACCCATAAGCAAAAAAAGCAAGGACGTTCCTGACGAACACTTGGACGTTTTCACCCGGATGTGTTTTTTTTTTTTACGAATAAGGCACAAAAAGGTGCCCAAAATGACCTGACCACTGGAGGGAATCGGGGATGACCTCCTGTTACTCCCCCAATGGTCACTAACCCCCTCCCACTCTCAGAAAGACATCTTTAAAAATATTTTGTGACAGCCTCTATGCCAGCCTCAGATGTCATACTCGGGTCCATGACAGCGCATGAAGGTCCCAGGAGCAGTTTAATGGGTACTGCAGTGCACTTCAGACAGGTGGACCCAGGCTCATACCCCCCTATATTTACATTTGTGGAGAAACCAGTGAGCTCTCCAAAACCCACAACAAGCACGCTGTACCATTATATAGGTGCCCCCCTTCACCTGTAAGGGTTATGGTAGTGGGTTTTGGGGGGTCTCAGCACACAAGGTAAGGGAGCTATGTTCCTGGGAGCAATTTATTAAGTCCACTGCAGTGCCCCCTAGGGTGCCCGGTTGGTGTCCTGGCATGTCAGGGGGACCAGTGCACTAAAAATGCTGGCTCCGCCCATGTCCAAATGGTTTGCATTTGGACGTTTTTGACATGGACGTCTTTGGTTTTCGAAAATTGACGAAAGTCAGAAACGTCCAGATCCAAGGATGTCCAAATCTAGGGATGTCCAAATTTAAGGAATTGGATGTTTCTGATGGTATTTTCGAAATGAAAGATGGACGTCCATCTTTTTTTGAAAATACGGGTTTCCCCGCCCCTGGATGTCGACATTTTGCAAAGACATCCAAATCGCAACTTGACGTTTCTTTCGAAAATACCCCTCTTTATCAGTGAAGATTTCAGTTGTAGTTTATTATATTTTTTGTGATGTGTTATTTTTTCTTAGGGGGCTGTTTTGTGTAGAGGCTATTTTGTCAAGGGTTGTTTTGTGGGAGGGGCCATTTTGTCAAGGGCTATTTTGTTAGGGTATGAAATGTGAAGGGTTATTTCGTTACAAGGCTTTTTTGTCAGGGCTATTTTGTCAGGGATATTATGACTGGGTGCCGGCCTTGGGAGTGAAAGGAAAAGGCTATCACCAGGACCATTACCTTCCTAGAGTTTTTCCCAGTGGTGGTAGCCGTTTCCATATGGAAAAAGAGATAATATTTTGGTCAGACAAAAGAACCGTAGTAGATGTCATCAACAGACAAACTGCACGATGTTCATGGGTAGTAGACCTGATGCGGGAGCTGGAATTGTGTCTATTCAACAACATTGTGTTTAGCGCAAAGCATGTTCCTGTAATGCAATTGCTGACGCTCTGTCTTGTTCCAAGTAGGAATTATTCCGGGAACTGGCCCCGCAAGCTGAAGTGGAGGGGGAGAGTGTCCCCGAATACCTATGGAATTTCGGAGCCCCAAGGCCTGGCAGCTGCTGCAACACTCAGTTGCACCAGGAACTTGGAAAGCCTATACAAAAGGATTCACCAGAGTCAGCTCCTTCAGAGCATGGTTGGCACAGTGGCCCCATCTGACAATTTAATAGTCGAATATATTGTGTGTGCAAAGAAAGAGGGCCTGTCACATGCCTCAGTTGCTAGTCAGTTATCTGCAGTGTCATTTTTTTCACAAAGATAGCTGAATGGGGAGATCCAAGGAGAAGTTTTCTTGTTAGGAAGATACTAGAGGGATGGAAGCGGGAATGAGTAGTCAGGCCTGGCAAAAGTTTCCCTTGAGACCAGACTATTCCGGGTCATATTTTCTCTAGCCTTTTTTGTGAACTGGGGGCTACCTCTACTCTGGAGGGAACTACTCTCCGACTTACGATTCACAGGTCTAAGACAAACCAGAGGGGTAGGGGGCAGGCAATTACGTTAACACATGTACACTCTATCTACCTGCCCCTTTGCAAACGCTAGGGAGTACATAGCGTGAAGGCCCAGCAGAGGAGAACCCTTTTTAGTGCACCAGGATGGCGTCCGTCTTAAGTTGTTCCAATTCATGACAGTATTGTGTAGATGCCTACAGAGGGTGGGACATACTCCAAATAATTTCAGGACACTTTCATTTAGGATAGGTGGGGCCACCAGTGTGGCAGCGACAAGGGGTCTGTCTCAGACATCAATCAAGATGATAGGCAGATGGAAGTCGGAGGCATATAAAGTTTACGTTAGGATGGGCTTTCCAGACAACCAGGGTGCCTTTTTGAGGTTGACAACCAACTCTCTTTTATGTTTCATGGGCTGTGTCTGGGATGAAAAGCATGTCGATTGTCAGACACTCTTTTGTCAAATGGGCCGCTCACTGAGATGGGAGTTGGCGGAATGAGATGGGCACAGCTGGTTCCATTTCTCCGGTGTAAATCAGCCAGTTTGGCCCTCCTGTGCGCCATGGTCATACATCTAGGAGGTAACGACTTGGGAGCACGGTCTTGCATTGAATTGGTGCAAATGGTTAGGTTTGACCTGTCCGTCATATCACAACTTTTTCCCCCCATACCCTGATGATTTGGTCCCATATATAATCCCCAGATTGTGTCACAAGCAATGGAAGTTATGGGGCAGAGCAAGAAAAAAGGTGAACAGGCAAATTGCAACATGGATTATGCAAATTGGTGGCTTGCAGGTGTCCCATACATGGGTTGAGGGTTTCTTTTGGAAGGACAGTGTGCACCTGTCCAATATTGGGAACGACCTGTTCAATAATGATCTGCAGAATATATTCAAAGATGTATTATTGGCACAACTGGCCGCAGCTAATGGGTAGAGTGCCCGGGGCAAGTAATACTACCCCGGTCTGGTGGCGGATGTACCCAAGCCTGATTTGAGATAAGCTGGGCAGCTGCACTTAAGGTTGATCACCCTTGGTGCGCGGCGGGGAGCTCTGGTTTGCTGCTTGGTGGATTATTAGTCTTGCTAATGGTGACGGACTGTGATTGACATGTTAAAAGCTTGAAAGCTTATGTCTGGCTTGGGTATTCTCAGTTTAAGTTGTTTGGGATTTATTTTAAATCATTTTTATTGGTGATAATATCACTTGTACAACTGTTCAAATAAAAAACAAACGGCACACACAACATGTCAACAATACTACCAATATCACCTAACAGTTTTACTTTTTATCCCCTCCACCTCCCACCCCATCCCTTCCCGCATCCAACACTCACCCACAACCAATTTGGTAGGGTCGTGCACAATGTTGCAGCAGCTAAAGAATAAACCAGTCCACATAACCTACCACAAAGGGCCTTGACTCTTATGGCCCCTTGCCCGATACTGCTGCCTCTAACAGGGGTCATCTTCGTCATCTTCAATTTTGTGATTGCATCAATTTGGATTCAATCATTGTTGTCATTGACAGAGCAAATTCATCCAATATATAACAATACCTCATAGCCGTACAACAGTAAACAGTTCTCAGTTACAGGATGATCTGTACCCTCTAAACACAAGTGCAAAAACCCACCAGCACCTCCGATTTCTAAAACACAAACCTAACCCTCTCCCATCTAATCCCTCCCTATAAGTTGTTTGGGATTTAAATAAACCTGTGGCCAAGTTATTGCCATTTGGTGAATACTCGAGCCCTGTTTTCATTTATGTTATCAGTGAAATTTTTTTGGGACAGCCACGAGGAGTCTCGGCTGCCTATGTTATCTTAAGCAGAGGCTTGCTTGTAACAGACCCAGTTACCCAAAAAGCTACAATTATAAAGGTTTAAAGTTATGTTATGTCTTGTATTGTATGGTATACGGGTTATACAGCTGGTATTCATGTGAATTGAATATAACTATGACATAGGATTGTGTTGAGTTCTGAGCATACACTCCTTGAGCTAATGACATTTTGTTAAGGAATTAAGCGGCCATTAAAATGATTGTAACACTTGCTGGAAACTCTGCTGACATTAATGACCTGAGGCCTAAACAACCACGAGGACCTCATTGCCATGATCTTTTTAACTGATTTATTGTTTTGAGTCATGTTGCAGGTTCAAAGAACTATTATTCAGTGGCGTACTAAGGGGGGGGCAGTGGGGGCGGTCCGCCCCGGGTGCACGCCGGTCAGCTTCATTCGTTTCCATGCTCCCTCTGTCCCGGAACAGGAAGTAACCTGTTCCGGGGCAGAGGGAGCATGGAAACGAATGAAGCTGACCGGCGCGCAGCACCCCCCCAGCGGCGTGCACCCCGGGGGGGGGTCCTTTCGCCGGGGTGGGGTCATGCTGCACCCGGGGGGCGGGGCACATCGGCGATCCGCCCCGGGTGTTAGCCCCCCTAGGAATGCCACTGCTATTATTTAATATTAGTTGAAGCCTTCTGGAGGAAGAATGACTTCTCCCATGTGAAGCCCTGCCTGTGTGAACAATGCCAGCGCTAGTCTCCACTGTAGCTGTACAAAGCCTGCCGCTTCACAATGCCAGAACCAAGACTGGCCACTGCGGACTCATCTGTCACTAGGATTGTCTGCCTATAACTGCAACAAGTTTTTTAAGGGACTCCGAATAGACAGCTTTATCGCTGTGTAAATTTCAAAATTACGGACTTTTCCTACTTTTTGTTATTTATTCTTGCCTTATCTCATTGCTGTGATTTGGGTTGATGAACTGTTACAGTGTTACTTGTTTTGTGTTTTATCGTCCTCATAGGCCCCTATTCTCTTCTTTCCCATAGGAATCCCCATTACTAGATTTGCTGATCGCTATACCTCCAATTATTGCCGGCCTCAATGCATTTCTGTGGATTTGGCTGCTACTATCTTACTGTTGCCCACTTTAAACTGTGCTTCTGATCCCTCTCTCTGTGTACTTCCCATATTTGGCTGTTGTATTTTGTCATGTACTTTAGCTTTTTGTAAGCGCTTTCTTGTTAATTCCACACACATTATGGTTTCTCAGTTGTCTGCTGTATCTCCTGTTGCCCTTATGCAGAACTCAATTTCGTTATTGACAAGAGATCTCCCCTTTGTGGAAGATCCTGTTTAGTTCCATGCCATTTCCTGTTTTCCCCCCTCCACATTTTGCTGAAGCGCTCAGCTATGGGTTTCTCGTCCCCTCACTACCTGTTGTGCTGTGCATTATGAATAATCCCATCTGCTTGGGATTATTCAAGAGGGAAATGTATAAATCTGCAGTCCATAAGATGGTGGTGGACTACTGTGTAACTCCTAAGATGCCTGCCCTTCTCTTTGTAGAGCAGAGTCTCCCCAACTCTGTAATACAGCAGGGTAAGGTAATCAGGAGTTCATAGGCAGAATTCCAGCAGAAGTTCTAATCTAACATTCCACTTCCAAACCCAGCAACAAGGAGGGGTAAAGAAGGAGGGGAAATAAGCCCTAGGACTATCATGTGCAGATTTGTGGTTGTGGTTCCTGAGATTCATTTTGCAGGGACAAGTATAGACAGGTGGTGTTTTTAGAAAAGAGGGGCAACATCAGAGACAGCAGATGCGAAAACTGTCGTGTACACAGATAAATCTATAAAAGCAATGTTTTGTTACCTCAGAAACAGGAACTTTGCTAGCACTGAGAAGCGATTTGCTTCAGGGTTGGTCTAGTTCAGGGGTAGGCAATTCCACTTCTCGAGAGCCTCAGGTGGGTCAGGTTTTCGGGACATCCACAATGAATATGCAGGCGATAGATTTGCATGTACTGCTTCCTTGGTATGCAAATCTACCTCATACATATTCATTTTGGATGTCCTGAAAACCTGACCTGCGTGGGGCTCTCGAGGACTGGAATTGCCTACCCCAGTCTAGTTCCTCTCACGGGAAGAAAGAGACTCTTTTTGTGTGTACTACTTATATAATTGAAATTGGCAAAACATAGATTTCTATTCCTAATTGTACATTAAATGTGCTTCTGTGATAAATTTATGATTGGCTAATTGTGAATCTCTTATTGTGAACTTCATCAGGCCTGCCTCCATGATCAGTTTGGTATATTTTTCCCATTCCTCATCCACCTCACGGCCTACTCCCTAATCTGACTTTCCCTGGCCTAAAGAACTTTTGTTTCTTGCTGTCACAGGAAATTCTTGCTTACTGTTGCTAAATCTGAGTAATCTCTTTTATCTAGTACTGCATTCTCTGTCCCACATATTCCACCTCATGGTTCTTCGTGGATCACAGCCAAAGAGCTGGACGATACCAGGAAAACACATCATCATAGCAAAAAATATATTCAAATCATCTCCAGAAAATCATTAACCTCCAAAATTCAAAGGAACAAAAGAATATAGTGGAAAGGTCACCCAACATAGGATTCTTGTACACAGAATAATGTTCAAGAGGTTTTATATTAAATAAATATGGCTTGATTTGACTTCTAAAATGCCTGTAATTCATAGCAGATTGGATTTCTGCCAGGTACTTCTGATCAGGCTTGGCCACTGTTTGGAAAACTGGTTACTGGGCTAGATGGACCATTGGTCTGACCCAGTATGGCTACTCTTATGTTCTTAATAGAAAAGTCAAAACATCTCTGTCCAGTTTAGCTGCCTGATATGAAAGTAGGTTATCTAATAACTTGAATCTCTTCGTGCTCTTGCCAAGTTAAACAAATTAATAGCTTTAGTAATTCTGGATGTCCCTGAGAATACCAAATGGTTTAAAAGATAAAATGGAGCAAAACCAAAAATAAACTTATATAGTAAACAAAAAAGAAATTGAGAATCACTCTTTCATGTACTGGAAGCCTATGAACGTTTCATGTTCTATCAGTTTTCTTCAGAGAATAAATTGGTTGTAACGCTGTATTCTGGTTAGATTGAAGTGTTTTGTTGTTTTTTTAAAGCTGCTTTGAACAGCCCAAATAATGTTTTATGTTTTATTAAAAACTTTAGCGCCAAGCTGTACAAGTTGTAGCTGGTTAACAAAAAGATATGTACAATGGGAAAGGGAATGGGACTTAATATACCGTCTTTCTGTGGTTTTTCCACCTACATTCAAAGTGGTTTACATTATATACAGGTACTTATTTGTACCTGGGACAATGGAGGGTTAAGTGCCTTGCCCAGAGTCACAAGGAGATGCAGTGGGAATTGAACTCAGTTCCCCAGGATCAAAGTCCACTGCACTAACCACTAGGCTACTCCTCCACAAAGGAAAAGAATGCCATTATACAGTAGAAAAAACGTAACCCATACATTCAGATATATTCGCTCACAGACTAAGGCCCCTGTTTACAAAGCTGCGCTAGTGACTGCCATGTGGCAATGCAGACTTTGAATGGGCTGTGCCAGCATTAGTGCACCAGCATCCTCTATATTACAGTAGGATCAATAAGGGGGGCCGTTTGCAAAGCTGAGCTAGCGTTCTTAGCTTGCAGTAAAAATCAGCTGGTGGTAAACACTGAGACACCCTGTTTTTAATTAAATAAGGCTGCTTGTATCACCTCCCAAATTAGTACTTACCAACCACCCACAACTTAGGGAGATAAAAGACTAAGTGCATTACAAATGCTAGTTTCTCATGGGGGGGGTGCAGGGGACCCAAACATGTGGTATAACTGCATCTTCCCCCAACCTAATGCTCTGATACAGCTGTTTATATACCTTTTGTGTTAAGGAAGGCTTTAGCACTTATCTTCCTCAGAAATCATTCTGTTCTTACCATCTATCCCATGCCACTAAATCTCACATTCTTCTGTTCATCCATAATTGCACCTTTCCCAGGCCCGTTTGCACATAGGAATGTCTTATCAGACCTTAAGTCCCTGGGCCTCATGATTTATGGCCTTTGCCCATTTTGACTGCTCTAGGGTGGACAACTAAGTTTATAGTGTTTACTTAGGTGCTAGCAGACCATAAGCTCTGATTCAGTAAAGAAGTCAACTAAGGGACACTCAAGTACTTAGGCCTATCAGCCTATATGTTCTATTAAGCCTTAGCTTAACCATGGTTCATAATTGTACCCATAATATACAACCCATAGGAATATAATAGGTGTCTCATCGTTTACCTCCAGCTGATGTTTACCACAAACTAAAAATTTAACACAGCTTTGTAAAAGACCCCCTGTATCTTCCCATCCCCTTCTTTTTGATAAATGCTTAGCGAAATAAAAAAAAAGCCTTAAGTGATGTGTTAAACTTCCTTAAAGTAACCTTAGCGAAAAGGCATAAAACTGACTGTACTATTAAACGAAAATCTTCTTGCAAAAAGTATTTTCTTACGCAATGAAGGTTTCTCATATCAAAAATGATCTTTGAATCAAAACTTTAACCTGCGATTGTAAAGATAATCTAAAATCCAAATGTATGCTCAAAGTTCTAATAGAAGATGAAAATCGGTAGTGTGTTTGATTTATCGTCACACTTTTTTCTTCTTCACTAGAAAAGTTTCTAATAAGCAACATTTTAGTTTTTTCTATATTTAGTTTAAATTTATGGACCTTCATCCATGTTTCCAAATATTGATAATTTATCGTAGATTGTAAAGAAACTAAGGTGTCTGTTGGTATTTTTATTTTAATTATTTTATTTATTCATTTTATATTACATTTATGTCCAATACATAAATGGGAAACAAAAGAGAAAATATCAATTAAAACAAACATTAAGGAAAAATATCATCTTTGTTAGTCCACATTATTGTCCACAATTGGGGGATCCAAGATCAGGAAAACAATCTCAAAGAAAATAAGAAAAACACGGAATGGTTAATCTTACAATTCATATTTTCTGAGGGAGGAAGGTTAATCGGTAATTGCAGCCGGTACAGTGGTAACTTAAAGGAAGTTGCTGCAGAGGGTTCTTCATCTGTTCTTTTAACTCCACAAACTCTTGTAATTTCCTGGGTTCAACAAATAAGTAATCAAGAAATAAAACACAAGGGAATCGCTCTAGGAAGGTCTCACCTAGAGCAATGATTCTTGGTTTAAAAGCCAAGAGTTCACACCTCCTAGTCTGCGATTCCCTTGATATGTCAGGAAATATATTTATCCTTGAACCCCCAAAAACTATCAGCCATATGTCGAAAATACAATTTCAAAACATTGTTCCTATCTAAATCAAAGGCAAAAGTCACTAATAATATAACTCTATATACAGGGTATTTTAGGAAAATGTATCTTTCTCAAATTATTTTTCCTTAATTGGTTCTCCAGAAGTTCCAGTTTTTTTACAAGAAACATAATTGTCCTTCATTACCAGATTAACTGATTTTTGTAGAGAAACCATTCCCGAAATCAAAGTCTTTATTTTTTTATCTTGGACTTCCACTTTGTTAGATAAGTATTGATATAATCACATATTTATTCCTAAAAAATTTTGACATCTGAAGAAGAGAGTTATTCACACTCTGCAGCTCTTCCCATAGTGCGTCCATTGTGACATTGTTTGGCTTCACCAGGTCCAATTTCTCCACAGAAACTGCTCCAGATATCTTCGGGGGGGAAGAGCTTACTCTCCAATCCCCCAGTTGGTTTATTATCCGGAGTCAATGCAGCGCCAGGACCTCCTCGGATCGCGTGAAAATCCTAACCCACTTCGGGCGTTTCCACTGTCGACCTCCATAGCGAAGCGTTACTGTTTCCGGGTCTTGGAGAGGTCATGCCAACAGGAGGACTCAAAGTCACTCCCTCTCCACTGAGATTCGGCAATAAAGCCTTGCTGTTCCCCGAAGCAGGAACCGATATCCCCGACGTTATAACCCAGAATCTCTCCAAAGTAGACTGAGAAGTGGTGGGAACCCCAGCCGTGTTCGAGGAGGGCAACACCACGGCTTTGCCTTTCTTCTTCCCCATTCTCTGGGAAGCGCGCCTACTTCTTCAGGTATTCTGGTGTAAAACAGGAACTCAATTAACGTACATCCTCCCTCGACGCCATCTGGGATCCTCCAGTTTGGGACACTCTTTGGTTTCTCCTCAGAGGCCTGACTGATATGGGTAACCCTTCAGCATAGCCCTCTGAGTCATTGAAACACGGAAGCCCCTCCACCACTTACAAGGTGGTGTCCCTTCGGAGGGGGTGTCTGTTGGTATTAACACCCTAATGTCATCCATTCAGAGAAATTATTATCCATTTTGACTCTATACGAACGTTGTCTTAAAAAACGATGAAACCAGTTATAGACTTGACCAGCAATACCCAAATGCGCCATTTATCTTATTTTCTTCTTTTCCAAAAGGCGACAAGCATTGGCAGCGATTCCTATAGATTACCATGCTGCGGTGCCGCCAGCTCTGGCCTCTTCACTCTATTGTGTGTCCCGCCTCTGAGGAAACAGGAAGTTATGTCAAGATGCGGGTCGCAGTAGGGAGAAGAGGCCGGTGCTGGTGGTAGGGCAGCCTCTCGGAATTGCTGCAGCTGCCACTGCTTCCTTTTGGAAATAAAAGAAATAAGGTAACTTTGAGGAAGAGGGTTGAGGAAGAAAGGGGAACGTGCCGATCCCTGGAGTGTGCTGCCTGAGGCCCCCGCCTGAGGTGGCCTAATGGTAGGACCACCACTGCTCCTAGGTGTTTCACCATAAAGAAGTTTGAAGTGGCACCATCAAAAGTTAAAGACACAACAGATACACATGTGGCATGCAACCTCAGCAAGCATTCACCTGGCTATCAGGAAATACCCTACTGGAAGCTTAAATGTATCGTGGTCTGCAATCTTTTTCAAATTCTGTTCTGAAATCAATATTACCAAAAGCCTTGAAAACTGCGAACGACCACCTAAACTTCCGGAAAACACTAAAAACTAACCTGTTTAAAAAGGCATACCCTACCGATCCAACATAAATGACTGATCTCTGCAACACAACAAAACTAAAGAACGTAATGGACATAACACAACTCTTCCGCTGTACGATTCCTTAGTGTGGCTGTGCCATGTGAACTTTATCTTACCACAACATCACTTTGTATCTGTTTACACTGGAATCTGTAACGCCTCTCCGGTACTATGTAAGCCACATTGAGCCTACAAATAGGTGGGGAAATGTGGGATATAAATGTAACAAATAAATAAAAAAATATGGCCAGCATATTTCTCATGATTCCTTTCCACTTGTCTGATTCCAAATTCATCCATCAAAATTGCACAGATAAGTTGTCTTCCAGTGCTTGAAATGGTGTCTACTCTCGCCTTCAGTGCCGAAAAGGCTTGTTCAGTAAATCCTGGTTTTCCATCTATACTTTGCATCCACTTCTCAAGAGTCCTAGGATGTGGCAGGCAGGTGTCAGACATTTTGCGGATGTAACGATAGGCACGTGGAGAGTAGAAATGCAGGGTCGAGGCAATACTCCGTAACTCTGGGGGAATAGGAGATAGGAAGTGGCTGGCCTGATTTCTTACCAATCGGTCTTTTAAGCAAACTTTCAATGCCACCACCACAGTATTCAAGGATTTGCAGGCTATCATTGGAGAACATATCACGCTTTTTAAGATCAGATATGACTGCTCGCAAGTGAGCTGCTTTCTTCTATAACTAACATTTGGCTTGTAGCAGTAATGTCATTTTCTTCCGTGATGATGGAAGTGATCAGTTGTTTGTGCCATTTTACGTGCTGCAATGCTTTTGGAGTTTAAAGGTCTTTTTCAAGACCCCCCCTTGTTATAATGGCTTCATACCTGAACGAACATCACAGAGACTCCTGTGGCAGGCCTGTGGCTGAAACACAGATCTGTGTCGAGTCTGTAGTAAAGTTTCCCTTTCGACTCAGTTGTCCCAGTCTCTGGAGTCATTGGTCCACTTCCCACTTCTGTTTTCTGTACGTTTAGTTTCTTCATGTTCAAGTTCTCATTTTTGAGCTTGCTTTCATTGTGGTATCTGGATTATTTAACAGACCTGTCTCTGTAGTGCCCAGTCCAGGAAGTGCCAAGTATATTTCACTATCAGGATTTGGTTTGGGTGGTGTATTAGATGACTGCCATTTTCGGGTGCTTTTGACTGTTTGAAGATGGGATGGAAAAGCCTCAAATATGCTTGGCACAGCACCTTCTCGCAAATGAACACAAGACAAGCTGGTTCTGTCAATGTCCTCTTCCCGAAGTCCTTAGAGCACAAAACTGCATATTTTGAGGGAACAAAATTTTTATGTCAAACTACAGAGAGAAGTTAAGTTCTTTCTCGAGTTTTCAATTTATATTTGTCAAAATATTTGTAATTCTTTAAAGAAGATGGAAACAATTAATTAAAATTGATGTTAGTTTGAAATAAAGGAGGTTTTTTCCCGATGATTTTATTTATTTATTTATTACATTTGTATCCCACATTTTCCCACCTTTTTGCGGGTTCAGTGTGGCTTACAATATGATATAAATGATGGAAATACAATTTGTTACAACTTGGTTATGGATTACATTGTGTAGATTTAAGCGAGACAGTCAAGTAACGTTAAGGAATGTAACAATGGAACACAGACATTGAAACATTGGAAGGGGACAGTGGGAGGCTTAAAGGGCAATAAAAAATAATGAAGAAGCCCTAGTTTCATTCGCTTAATTGGTGAAGAGAGGTGCTTCTTGATTTTTTTCCTCCTATTCATTAATATATAACAGTTTGCAGATATGCTAGTTTCCTAATTCTTATAATTAATGGATGTTCCTTTTTTTGGAAACTGCCCCTGATTTTCAATTTAGTTTGAAACTACAGTATTCCAACACTGTTGAAGAATAGGATCTGATGGAAATCTAGGCAAAGAACATGTGACAGTTACCAAATCGTGAACTGATATTATTGTATGAATGGTTTAGCCAGACAACTATTAGAGCCAGCCACGGTTGTATAATTTACATTATAATTGTGTTCAGATTTGGGTAGTTAGTGAGTAAATGCTGCTATAAAATGTATATTTATCTTATGCAAATTCATTGTACATATTCTGAACACTTACTGGTTTTAGGGTACATGAGGGCCCGGTTGAGAACTGTTGAGCTACCTGACCTCTTGAGGTCCCAGACAGCCCTGTGATACAAAGGAGAAACAGGGGTGATATGATACAGACGTTCAAATATTTGAAAGGTATTAATCCGCAAACAAACCTTTTCCGTAGATGGGAAGGCGGTAGAACTAGAGGACATGAAATGAGATTGAAGGGGGTCAGGGAAGTATTTTTTTCACGGAGAGAGTGGTGGATACTTGGAATGCCCTCCCGCGGGAGGTAGTGATGAAAACAGTAACAGAATTAAAAAATGCGTGGGATAAACATAAAGGAATCCTGTTCAGAAGGAATGGATCCTCAGAAGCTTAGCGGAGATTGGGTGGCAGAGCTGGTGGTGGGAGGCGGGGCTAGTGCTGAGCAGACTTCTATGGTCTGTGCCCTGAAAATGGCAGATACAAATCAAGGTCAGGTATACACATAAAGTAGCACATATGAGTTTATCTTGTTGGGCACACTGGATGGACCGTACAGATCTTCTAAACAAAAAAAATGTCATCCAGTTTGATACAGAAAGTGAAAGTGCCTTGGTGCTTTGTAGCTTTTACTACATGAGACGTGGGGTAAGGAATAATATATTGTAGAGGAATATATTCGAGTTATTCCCCAAGTTTTCCACGTCATCACTGTGACCCCTGACGCAGGTGCTAGTCACCGAAACACGGCCCGTGTCGGGTCTTTTTGTCAAGGCTCATTCATTAAAGAACTGTGTTCCATTTTTAAAGGCCTGTGGTGCTGTTTTTTTTGTTTGGACTTTAGTTTGTACTTTGTTCCCTCTCTTTTGTTATATCCGTACAGATCTTCTGCCATCATTTACTATGTTGCTATCTTGCTTATTTTCAAACGAGAAGGCCGGCCATCTTCCGACCAAAATCGGGAGATGGCCGGCCTTCTCCTAAAGCTGCCCAAATCGGTATAATCGAAAGCCGATTTTGACCGGCTTCAACTGCTTTCTGTCGCGGAGCCAGAGAAAGTTAAAGGGGGCGTGTTGGCAGTGTACCGAAGGTGGGATGGGGGCGTGGTTTAGAGATGGCCGGCTTCGGCCGATAATGGAAAAAAAAGAAAGCCAGCCCTGCGAACATTTGGCCGACTTTACTTGGCCCCTTTTTGTTCATGGCCAAGCCTTAAAAAGGTGCCCGAACTGACCAGATGACCACCAGCCTCTATGCCAGCCTCAAATGTCATACCCAGCTCCATGACAGCAGTATGCAGGTCCCTGGAGCAGTTTTTAGTGGATGCAGTGCACTTCAGACAGGTGGACCCAGGCCCATCCCCCCCCTACCTATTACACTTGTGGTGGTAAATGGGAGCCCTCCAACCCCCCCCCAAAAAAAACCCCCCACTGTATCAACATGTAGGTGCCCCCCTTCATCCCTAAGGGCTATGGTGGTGGTGTACAGTTGTGGGTAGTGGGTTTTGGGGGGGATTTGGGGGGCTCAGCACCCAAGGTGAGGGAGCTATGCACCTGGGAGCAATTTGTGAAGTCCACTGCAGTGCCCCCTAGGGTGCCCGGTTGGTGTCCTAGCATGTGAGGGGGACCAGTGCAGTACAAATGTTGGCTCCTCTCATGACCAAATGGCTTGGATTTGGCCGGGTTTGAGATGGCCGCCATTAGTTTCCATTATCGGCGAAAACCAATGGTGGCCATCTCTAACGCCGGCGATCTCTAAAGGCAGCCCAAATGTTGAGATCTGGCCGGTCCCAACTATATTATCGAAACGAAAGATGGCCAGCCATCTTGTTTCAATTATATGGTCAGGTACACCGCTTTACAGGGCCGCCCTTATAGATGGCCGCCCTTATAGATGGCCAGCCCCGTTCGATTATGGCCCTCTAAGTTACAAATACCTGGCAAGATCCCCAAAAAAGTGCAAAACATTTTATATTGCTTATCCCATAAATAGTGGATTTTCCCCAAGTCCATTTAATAATGGTCTATGGACTTTCCCTTTATGGACTCTGGTGGTTCCTCCTCTTCCTCTATCCCGCTGTCAGTGGGTTTACCTGAAGGATCTGTTCTAGGACCTCTCCTTTTCTCCATCTATACCTCCTCCCTTGGTGCTTTGATCTCATCACACGGCTTTCAGTATCACCTTTACGCTGATGACTCCCAGATCTACCTCTCCACACCAGTAATCTCGGCAGAAATCCAATCCAAGGTATCTGCCTGCCTCTCTGACATTGCTGCATGGATGTTTCACCGCCACCTGAAACTCAATATGTCCAAAACTGAACTCCTTATCTTCCCTCCCAAACCAACCTCTCCCCTTCCCCCATTCTCTATTTCTGTCGTCAACATGCTCATTCTTCCTGTCTCGTCTGCTTGCAACCTTGGGGTCATCTTCGACTCCTCTCTCACCTTCTCTGCCCATATTCAACAGATTGCTAAAACCTGTCGTTTCTTCCTTTATAACATCGCCAGAATTCGCCCTTTCCTTTCTGAACACGCTATCAGAACCCTCATCCACACTCTCATCACCTCTCGCTTAGACTACTGTAACTTGCTTCTCACAGGTCTTCCGCTCAGCCATCTCTCTCCTCTTCAATCTGTTCAAAACTCTGCCGCATGACTAATATTTTGCCAAGGTCGTTATGCCCATATCAGCCCTCTCCTGAAATCGCTTCACTGGCTCCCTATCTGTTTCCGTACACAATTCAAGCTCCTCTTATTGACCTGTAAGTGCATTCACTCTGCAGCCCCTCACTACCTCTCCACCCTCATCTCTCCCTACACTCCTTCCCTAGAACTCCGTTCACTAGGCAAATCTCTCCTAGTTGCACTCTTCTCCTCCATCGCTAACTCCAGACTCCGCTCCTTCTATCTCGCCGCACCTTATGCCTGGAATAAGCTTCCTGAGCCATTACGTCTAGCTCCATCCCTGGCTGCCTTCAAATCCGGGCTAAAGGCCTACCTGTTTGATGCTGCTTTCGACTCCTGACTTGTCACTATTATCTTATCCTTGTGTCCTTCTGTCTGTCCTTCCCTTATCCTTATTGATCCCGTCTGTTTGTCCTGATTTAGATTGTAAGCTCTTTTGAGCAGGGACTGTCTTTCTTCATGTTCAATTGTAAAGCGCTGCGTACGACTGGTAGCGCTATAGAAGTGATTTATAGTAGTAGTAGTAGTAGTAGAAGCCGTCCAAACCTTTTTTTAAACATTCTCTGGCAACGAATTCTACAGTTTAATTACATGTTGAGTGAAGAAACATTTTCTCTGATTAGTTTTCAATTAACTACATTGTAGCTTCATCGCATGCCCCTTAGTCCTAGTATTTTTGGAAAGCGTAAACAGACGCTTCACGTCTACCCGTTCAACTCAACTCATTATTTTATAGACCTCGATCATATCTCCCCTCAGCCGCCTTATCTCCAAGCTGAACAGCCCCAGCTGCTTTAGCCTTTCCTCATAGGGAAGTTGTCCCATCACCTTTATAATTTCTCTCGCCCTTCTCTGTACCTTTTCTAATTTGACTGAATCTTTTTTGAGATGCGGCGGCCAGAATTGAACACAATATTCGAGGTGCGGTTGCACCATAGAGCGATACAACTGCAAAGGTCTAAAATACAAACTAATGCATATGTCAACCTTTTCCTACTTGAGCACACAATCAGGAACGCGCTACCGCGCAACTTAAAAACAATCTACGAATTGACTAACTTCCGCAAACTACTGAAGACACATCTCTTTATATCCAGAATTGTCTCATAACATTTCTTGTTATACCAATATCATGCTTTTTTTACTATCATGTTTACCCAAGATCCTTCTGTAATACTAAATGTTTATTTCTTATACTTCTCCACCATTCATGATGTATTGTAAGGCACATTAAGCCTGCAAAGAGGTGGGAAATTGTGGGATACAAATGCAATAAATAAATAAATAAATAAATTATAACGTCCTCCATTGAGAATACTGACCATTTAACCCTACTCTCTGTTTTCTATCTTTTAACCAGTTTTTAATCCATAATAGAACACAAAGTTGAAATCCCCTTTCTTGTCCTACACAGACCCTGCTTGAATACCTTGTGTACTTATCAGAGTCTGGTCTCAAGACCAACTCTGTAAGGGTTTACCTCAGTGCAATTAGTGCTTATCATCAACGTGTAGAGGGTAAGCCTATCTCTGGACAGCCTTTAGTTGTTCACTTCATGAGAGGTTTGCTCTTGTCAAAGCCCCCAGTCAAACCTTCGCCAGTTTCATAGGATCTCAACATCGTTCTCACCCAGCTGATGAAAGCTCCTTTTGAGCCACTGAATTCCTGCCATCTGAAGTACTTGACCTGGAAGGTCATTTTCTTGGTGGCTATTACTTCAGCTCCTGGGGTCAGTGAGCTTCAGGCCTTAGTGGTGGATGCACCTTATACTAAGTTTCCTCACAACAGAGTAGTCCTCTGCCCGCACCCTAGGTTCCTGCCAAAGTGGAGTTTCAACAATTTTTTCCCTATCCTCATGCCCACCCTGGTGAAAGCAGCTTGCACACCTTGGACTGCAAGAGAGCACTGGCCTTCTACATGGAGCGGACGAAGCACTTCAGACAGTCCACCCAGTTGTTTGTTACTTTTGATCCCAACAGGAGGGAAGTTGCCATCGGTAAACGCACCATCTCCAATTGGCTAGCAGATTGCATTTCCTTTGCTTATGCCCAAGCTGGGCTGACTCTGGAGGTCCATGTCACAGCTCATAATGTCAGAGCCATGGCTGTGTCAGTGGCCCACTTAAAGTCTGCCTCCATTCAAGAGATTTGCAAGGCTGCGACGTGGTCTTCAGTCCACACATTCACATCTCATTACTGCCTTGAGCAGGATACCCAATGCAATAGTTTGTTTCGGCAGTCGGTATTGCAGAATCTGTTTGGGGTATAGAATACAACTCACCCTCCTAGGCCCGTTTTATTCTGTTCCAGGCTGCACTCTCAGCTAGGTTTGATATAGTTTAGGTTAATCTATGTTATGTCCTTGCCGTTGTGAGGCCCAATTGACCACTGTTTATTGTTTTGGGTGTGCCTGGAAGCTAGGGATACCCCAGTTGTGAGGATTACTCAGCCTGCTTGTCCTCAAAGTGAAGATACTTAAGCTGTAGCAGGTATTCTCCGAGGACAGCAGACTGATAATCCTCACAAACCCGCAGCCTTCTACATGGAATGTTGCTAGTGGAATAGCAACATTCCATGTAGAATCTCCAATAGTAGCAACATTTCATATAGAATCTCCAATAGTAGCAACATTCCATGCAGAATCTCCAACTTCCATATAGAATCTCCAATAGTCGGCCCTTGCAGATCACCAATGTGGCCACGCAGGCTTCTGGTTCTGTGAGTCTGACGTCCTGCACCTGAGTCTCATAATATGATGCCTGTTTTTTTTTTTTTTTTTGTTACATTTGTACCCCGCGCTTTCCCACTCATGGCAGGCTCAATGCGGCTTACATAGGGCAATGGAGGGTTAAGTGACTTGCCCAGAATCACAAGGAGCTGCCTGTGCAGGGAATCAAACTCAGTTCCTCAGTTCCCCAGGAGTCGGACCAAAGTCCACCACCCTAACCACTAGGCCACTCCTCCACTTTACTACCAGAAGAAAATCTATGCACGAATATAACACATGCTAGAGTGTTCCTGCCCCTCCAAATGACAGAGTGATTAAGATTTATAACTGTTGAACAAATTACTATGAAAAATTACCTATGAAAAATTATTCCGTGGTGGAGGAAGTGACGTCATCAGACCGCATGGACGCTTGAGAGTGAAGCTCCCGCGATCCCACGGAGAAAACGAGCGATAAACCGGAGTTCACAGGGGCTGGAAAGCCAAAAAACAGCTAGGGGAGTACCCAAAAAGCAGAGCAATAGCACTACATGAGCGCAGCTCGAAAATCGGCGGACCTCTCGCGATTTGCTTTCTCCGGTGGTGCGGTAGCGGCTAAAAACAAAATGGCGGAGGTTCGGAAACCGAGAGACTCGGTAAATGGAGAAAAATCCAAACTTTCAGAGCAACCGGTGGAACAGCCGAAAGATAAGATATCTGATGAGGGAGAGTCTCCAAATATACAAACCTGGCTGCAAGATATTAGCGCGGACCTGAAAGCCCTACGGGCCGAAGTGGCGACGCTGGGAACTGACTTACGAGGAGAGATACGGGAGTTGGGCTCGCGTCTTGAGGATACAGAGTCCCAGGTAGAAGTCCATAGCGAAACGCTGGGAGCACTGGATCACCAGATTTCGGAGATGCAGGGTGAGCAACAACAACTACTGGACAAACTTGAGGACTTAGAAAATAGGGGCCGCCGCAGTAATCTGAGATTTCGCGGTATCCCGGAAACCCCTACTTATCAAAATTGTGAACAAGTAATCCAAAAAGTAGTTTGTGAATTGTTATTGGCAAGCGGAGAAGTTATGGAACCGGAATCGGTGCATTTAGACCGAGTGCACAGGGCGCTAGGTACCGGGCGCAATAATACACCTAAGGACATTATTGCTTGTTTTTCCAACTACAAGTTAAAGGAAAAGGTGTTGAATACGGCGCGCCAGACCCAGGAATTTAAGTGGGACTCATATGCCGTTGAAATATATCAAGACTTGGCAGCAGCTACTCTCAGACGCAGAGGAGAACTAAAGCCTTTCACCAGACACCTGAGAGACCTTAAAATACAATACAGATGGAAACATCCGTTTGCACTAGTCTTTTACAAAGATGGGAAACAACACCAAATAAGATCAATTTCTGAGGCCCGAGTGATTTGCCCGGAGGCTGTGGAGCCAGAAGCCCGGACAGAGGCAGACCCGAACAGAAAGATCAACCAACGCTCTCTCCCACCAAAATGGCAGAGAGTAGGAAAAGGCCATAAAAGGCTACAACGTCAACGATCTACTACACAGATTACATGAACTAACTAAAACTCAGGTGGTGAGACTGTTACTTTTATCACAAATAATGTTAATGTTGGTTTCAGATACTGCACATGTTAAGCAACTCGCCAGCCTTGGACGCAAGGTAGTTTGAGATATGTGTTACTTAAGGGATACGTGGGAAGCAGAAACGCGGTTCCTTCCTCACACTTAAACACTTACTGGTATATACAGGGGTGTTCTGTAAGAATTTGGGGTTGATGTGGGAGGGGGGAGGGGTATATATGCGGGAGAAGGGGATGGGAGGGAAGGGAATTGGTATGAAGCAAGATGGCCATAAGCAGAGGGATGATGTCCAGTGTGTAAGCAGGGGCTTAAAATGGCACCTAAAACATTAAGTACTAATGGGAGACATTAAGTGTATGCTACTCAATGTACGAGGGCTAAATGTGCCTAGGAAGCGGCAATTGCTGTTTAGAGAGATGCAGAGGCTCAAAATAGATATAGGTCTGGTACAGGAGACTCATCTTAAAGCCCGATATGAATATCTGTGCAAACATAAGCAATATCCTTCTATATACTTTGCTTCTAGTATTGACAACACGAAAAGTAAAGGAGTGCTGATAGCATTCCACGGGTCTAAACCCTGGGAGGTCAAGAAGGTGGTTAAAGATAAAGGGGGGAGGTATTTGTTAATTGTTTTTGCACTGGCAGGCAGAGTATATACTTTGATAAATGTATATGGTCCCAACACAAACCAAGGAGATTTCTTTGCAGAGCTAGATAAGGTACTCACGAGAAATATCGAAGGGTCCCTACTGATAGGAGGGGATTTTAATCTTACCCTTAATCCAACATTAGACAATACCTCTACTGACACAAACTATGCCAGACAAGATAGGCGGAAATTCCATGACTTTATAACACGCTGGCAATTAATAGACTACTGGAGACGCGAGAACCCTACACAGCGTGCTTACACTCACTTTTCTGCAGTACACCACTCCTCCTCCAGAATTGATATGTGGCTAGGTGATACCTCAATGTTGAATATAGTGGGGGACCATCTTATCAATCCATGCACTTGGTCGGATCATTCCACAGTGCTTTTACAGCTTAAGGGACAGGGACATGTCAGACGGCAACATAATTGGCGCTTAGATGACGCCTTGCTGACTGACCCCAATATTGTTAACCAATTGGAGCAACACATTAAAGATTATATTTTTTTCAACGACAACGGGGAGGTGTCCCCTACTACTGTCTGGGAAGGTTTTAAAGCAGTGGTGCGAGGTCACCTGATAGCCCTGCGGTCTCAGGCATGGAAGACACGCTGTGCCAAGGAGACCGAGCTGCGCCAGCAGTTAGTACAGACGGAGACGCTTATGCAACAGGAGACTGTTCAGAACCCCTCGAGCATTAGGCTGCGGGTGACAGACCTCCGCAACCAATTGCAAGAATTAGAATTAGCAGATGTGGCAGAAAAACTACTAAGAGCGCGCCAATCGCACTTTGAATTTGGCAATAAGCCTAGCAGACTCTTGGCCCACAAACTAAAACAACAGGTTAGCAGGAATCTGATAGGGGGTATACGAGACGCGGGGGGAACTGTGCATTCTGACCCTGAATTTCTTGAATTGGCGTTCAGGGAATATTACATGGAGCTATATAGATCAGAATCTGAAGGTGGGATGGAAGAGGTTACAAATTTTCTGGCAGGTATTGAGCTACCTAGGCTCCCTGAGGTCCTAGACAACACCCTAGGGGCCCCTATTATGTTAGAAGAGGTGGAGCAGACGATTAAAGGTTTATCCCCTAATAAGGCCCCGGGTCCTGACGGATATACGAACAAATTCTATAAAATGTTTGGGAAATTAATAGCCCCCCTTTTAGTCAAGGTTTTCAATTCGATAGATGAGACTACGGGTCTGCCACCGACATGGAACTTGGCGACGATCACGGTCCTGCCTAAACCGGGCAAGGATCCTCAACTATGCAGCTCATACAGGCCTATTTCACTATTAGGAGTAGACTATAAGATATTTTCAAAAATTATGGCCACTAGACTGCAGAAATATCTCCCACTGCTCATACATGAAGACCAGGCAGGGTTTGTGCAAAATCGCCAGACCTTTGATAATATAAGGCGTACTTTGCAAGTGTTACAAGGGGCACAAATAACTAAAACCCCGCTATGTATATTATCCCTAGACGCAGAAAAAGCTTTCGATCGGGTCAGTTGGCCATTTCTTTTTGCGATTCTGGAGAAGGCTGGTATAGGAGGGCGATTTGCAGAGTGGCTGCAAATAATATATAAGACCCCAACAGCAGCGGTACGGATAAACGGGACTTTAACTCGCCCCTTTTCCCTTTATAGAGGTACTAGACAAGGATGTGCGCTATCCCCCTTGCTGTTTGCTCTGGTGATGGAGCCGCTGGCAGCCAGGATTAGAGCAAACTTGAACATACAGGGCCTAAAGGGAGGGGGGATTGAAACCAAAATACTCCTGTTCGCAGATGACATCCTATTAATCCTTAAGGATCCCCTGACAGCTTTTCCAATTATTGGGGAAGAAATATTAGCCTATGGGGCAGTATCAGGATTTAAAATTAACTTCAATAAATCAGAGGCACTTGATATACATTTACCCAGTGCGCAGTTAGAGTTGCTGAAGGCACAGTTCCCATATAAATGGGCTCGTAAATACATTAGATACCTAGGGGTTAATATACCTCGTCAATTAGAAGATATTTTTGACACCAATTTTCCTCATAAAATGCGAGAGATCTTTCAGGAACTGGAGAGGTGGGAGGGCTTGACCCTGTCATGGGCGGGCAGGGTTAATGCCATTAAGATGATAGTTCTCCCAAAGTTGTTATACTTGTTTATGGCCCTACCTATTGCCATACCAGATACCTTTTTCAGGGGCTTACAGGGTAGAGTGTTCTCGTTTATCTGGAGGAGGAGGCCACCACGGGTTAGACGAGAGGTGATGTACCAATTTAGAGACAGAGGAGGGATGGGGGTTCCTTCCTTCTATACATATTATATAGCTGCACACCTGCGAATTTTGGCTATCTGGCTGAGGGACGCAGGAAAAATCTGGACATGTATAGAACAGAGCTGGCTGGAACCCTATCCGCTCAGAGCAGTACCATGGTTGCCAAAGCACACACTCAGAGAGCTTACCAAAAGGAGTCCCCCAATTCTCCAGTGGCCATTACAAACTTGGTGTAAGATACGGGAGCAATTTTTCCCAGAGCGGAAATACTTTAAACACTCATTTCTTAGATTTGCCCCCCAGTTTGGACCAGGAGTAGTGGATTTGGCATATAGAGACTGGGAGGACATGGGTCTTTGCGAATTGGGGCAGATGTGTGAGGAAGGTCAGGTTCCTTCCTTCCAAGACCTATGTCAGGAGCATGAGCTTTCCCCTCTGCAAGCTTTTCAGTATTACCAGGCACGAGACTTTATACGTCGCAGAGCCTTGGAGGAGCTTAATCTAACAGAAACACAACTGGAGAAGGGATTGATGGGGGGTGGAGGAAGGGGGGGTATTTCCAGAATATACAAAGCGTTGTTGGCCCGCACCCACCCGGTAGAATTCTACACACAAAGATGGGAGCGAGCAATGGAGAACACATATGAGCCATTACAATGGGTTAGAGCGTTTAGGTCCCTGCTTAGAGTGTCAATATCCAGTGCAATGGTAGAAAATGGACACAAGATATTATATAGTTGGTATTATACGCCCAGCCGCTTGTTCAAGATATACCACTCGGGATCAGCTCTATGTTGGCGGGACTGTGGTGAGGTAGGGGATATGCAGCACATATGGTGGTCTTGTGTACATGCCCGCCGATACTGGGAAAAAATTGTGGACTTTGTGCATTTGGTAACTGCTACAAAATACCAGCTGAAAATAGACTATTGTCTCCTACATTTTCGCCCGCCAGAGGCCAAAAAACATACCCACCAATTTGCTACGCAGGTATTTGTCGCTGGCAAGCTGGTGCTGGCGGCATCATGGAAGCGACCTCGGCTACCAGAATTACCAGCCGTGTTGGAAAAACTGAAACACATCCAACTGATGTCGAAGCTCACTGCACTACGCAATGGACACATAATACAACATCAGAGAATATGGGACTTGTATAATACCTGGTCATCTGCTAACGCAAGCCAATAAAGACACATAATACTTAGCTCAAGAGGGGAAGGGGGAGGGGAGGGTGGGAGAATCAGGGGACCTGGGACATGGTTAATACTTATTGTTAATAATTATAGCAGTTAAGCTTTCAGAAGAATTATTCAGTTACAAATACCTGTTGATGACATTTGTTTGATGGTATTGACTCTGTATGGCAATGAAAAATGACTAAATAAAAATAAAGCTGAAAAAAAAAAGAAAAATTATTCCGTGATTATACTTCATCTGTGAGGAAAGGGGGAGTAGGAGGAGTAGGCTCTTGAACAACACTAGTAGGCGACATAGGTTAGGAACAGTCTCTTTATTTAAATATACACTCGACTTCATCTGTGTACATTCGTATGCTGTACAAGCTTTATTTTGAGTTGGTTGTTGGTGGCTGTGCCTGCCAGTAAGGGGAAACAGTGACTAAGCAAAGTGGCTTCAACTTTTTGACGTCATGCCGCTATCAAACCTTGGTTCACACATTTCCATTCCATAACCTCCACCCCACCCCCTCGCCTCATTTTCATACTGCAGCACAAGGAGCTTTAGCAAAGCCTCTTTCTCTGTCAGAGCATTGCAAGCCTCCTACTGGTGCTCCAATAGTCTCTCTCGCTGAGTTTCAAGCCTCATTTTCATGCGTCATTAGGCAGGAAGTTGGCTAAAAGAGGAGACGAAGTGACGTCACTGGCTTCAGCACGCAAGTTCTATTCCTCCCTGGTCTCTCACGCTGGGCTGCTGTGCTTAGCCAACCTCCTTGTCTCAGTGCATTCCAAGTCTCTCTCTGATGGTCCAATAGCCTTTCTCTGTGTTCCAAGCCTCACTCTGGTTTCACTATTTGCCTCTCTTCTTCCTGTATGTTGCCGAGGTCTTTTTGGCGGTTTGAGACACACTGGTTCCTGACGTTTCAAAGACCGTAAGGAAACCTGGATTTCTTTCTGTCTAGATCTGTATTATGCACGAGTGTAATTGGCTTTAGTGTCGTATGTGTTGCTGGGGGAACAGATTGTTACGGAGGTGCTGATTGATTGCAGCAGAAGAGCCTCCATTCCCAAAAAGAGCTGCACCTGGACTATAACTGGTTCGACTTTAACTGTAGCACAGTGAAAATAAAATATGTGTATTTTCTGGGACACACGTTAGACAAAGTCATTTTCCAAAAGTACACATTCTGAAAAAGAGCAGCATCCCTTGGGGCGACATCCAGGTATAAATGCTGATGTGGGAATTTTCCAGAGTAGATAGTATACATTTATTGTCCTTATATAATAAAAAAAGACCAAACCACACCCAGAACATGTCTCCCTAACATATCCCTGTGCTGACACTTCCATGTAGAAGTAGTCGCCTTTCCTAAAGTGACTGCATGTCCTTGTTTGCTGGTTTACACATGCAGTTGGGTGTTTTACACTGCACAGGGCACCTAGATTGTAAAATCATCCGCAAAATATTAGATGAATAAATCCAGCTGAAATCTAATGCTTTCTGAGCACCCCCACGTTTCCCTGAGTGTGCTTCTGATTTGTGTTTCAGATGCGGGTGACATTTGAGGACATCACTGTCTCTTTCTCCCAGGAGGAGTGGGAGTATTTAGATGAAGGGCAGAAGGAGCTTTACAGGGAGGTGATGAAGGAGAATTATGAGACCTTGATCTCTCTAGGTAAGAATTGCTTTGTCTGCATTTTCTGAAAAGGAACAACGTCTGATTTAAAAGAAATTTGGCACATTTTCTGTACCTTCTGCACTTTTGAACCTTCGAAGTCTGATCAGAATGTGGCTCTGCTGACTGTCTTAGGGTGCCTCAGTATCGATCTTCACACTGTTATCTTAAGACCTTCCTATGTGTCCTACATGTCCTCCTCTGCCAATCGGAGAGAGATTTTCTTCTAGTTCTTGTATCAAGATTGAAAATAAGGTGCGGAGTGCGTTAAAGTAGTTGCTGACACCAATCGAAAGTGTGGTGCTGTGTTCAGTGATCATTCCCTCAGCTTTTGACACTGTGAAGCTGCAGAATTGTCTCCAGGATCAACACATGATAAGAGTAATACAAGAAATCATCAGTAACTGCTGTTTTTATGAGGTAATTAGAGAGGAGGGTACCAGATCATGACAAGGATCAGTCTTTGTTCCTGCTTGTTTCAACATTTATACAGCTAGTCTTCCACAATATTGGGTATGAAACATCTGTGTTTGCCAATGATTTGGTATCCTTCGCACCAGCAGCTCTTTGGAGGTCACCCAGGTGTCATTATGGAAATACTAGTGTAACTTTATATCATCGTGCCTCAAAGTATAGGCAGCTACAGTTAGACCAACCATGGACCTGACAGTTGTCTAAATATGAGTGCAAGTTAAACACATAGCTGGGAGCCCCACCCATGCTCTTTCCATGTGTAATGCCCCCTTGCAATTACACGCTATAATATTTATATGCACATTTATAGAAGAGTGCTTAGGGTGCCTATATGAGTTAAGTGCAAATTACCTTTCTATTTATGTATGCCAGGCATCAGGAGTGTCCGTGGGGGAAGTGAGATATGAGCTTTTGCCCGCACTAAACCTCTCCTTTCCTTTCCATCAGCAGGTGTTTCTCCTCTTTAATTCTTGTACAATTTTATACTGTAACAGCAGGGATGGGAGTGTAAAAATGTTGATTTGAATTTGAGGGGAGAGGGAGCTGAAGGGCTAAGCGGTCACCCTTTAAGACAACTCACTAAGGGATTTTATAATGTGCCAGCTTGTTGAAAATAGACTTGGCCAATTTCAAACAATCACTGCCCCCCCCCCCCCCCCCCCCGATTCTTAAGTGATAGACATTTTTATAATAAAAAAACTTGTGACCTGTTCCATTACCAGAGCACTTGAAGTGAAGTATAATAACTTCAGATCCGTCTGCTTTATGGTGGGTGGCAGTAAAATGAGGATACATAACTGTAGCAGGTATTTTCCGAGGACAGCAGGCTCCATATTCTTACGTGTGGGTCATCATCCGCGATGGCCCAGGAGACCAGAACTTTTATTTAGAAAAAACTAGAAGTTTGTAGAGTGCTCGCCCACGTGGGCCCAAGTGCACCGCGCATGCGCGAGCCGCTTCCTGCCCGCGACGCGAGCGTAACTGAACTAGTTATATAGAAAGCAAAGAAGATAAAAGCAGACAACTCCAACGGGGAGGAGGGAGGGTTGTAAGAATATGGAGCCTGCTGTCCTCAGAGAATACCTGCTACAGGTATGTATCTTCATTTTCTGCGAGGACAAGCAGGCTCCATATTCTTACGTGTGGGGTATCACTAGCCCCCAGGCTCACTTAAAACAAAGAACATTGGTCAATTGGGCCTCGCAACGGCGAGGACATAACTGAGATTGACCTGAAAATAAACACAACTAAGTGAGAGTGCAGCCTGGAACAAAACAGAAATGGGCCTAGGAGGGTGGAGTTGGATTCTAAACCCCGAACAGATTCTGCAGCACCGACCGCCCAAACCGACTGTCGCGTCGGGTATCCTGCTGAAGGCAGTAGTGAGATGTGAATGTGTGGACTGATGACCACGTTGCAGCCTTGCAAATCTCTTCAATGGAGGCTGACTTTAAGTGAGCCACTGACGCAGCCATGGCTCTAACATTGTGAGCCGTGACATGGCCCTCCAAAGTCAGCCCAGCTTGGGCATAAGTGAGGGAAATACAATCTGCTTGCCAATTGGAGATGGTGCGTTTTCCGATGGCAGCTCCCATCCTGTTGGGATCAAAAGAAACAAACAGCCGGGTGGACTGTCGATAGGGCTTTGTCTGCTTCACGTAAAAGGCCAATGCTCTCTTACAGTCCAAGGTGTGTAACCTATCCTCACCAGGGCGGGTGTGTGAACGGGGGAAAAATGTTGGCAAGACAGTTGACTGGTTCAGATGGAACTCCGACACCACCTTCGGCAAGAACTTAGGATGAGTGCGGAGAACTACTCTGTTATGATGGAATTTAATATATGGAGCATGGACTACCAGGGCTTGGAGCTCACTGACTCTACGAGCTGAAGTAACAGCCACCAAGAAAATGACCTTCTAGGTCAAGTACTTCAGATGGCAGGAATTCAGTGGCTCAAAAGGAGCTTTCATGAGCTGGGTGAGAACGACGTTGAGATCCCATGACACTGGTGGAGGTTTGACAGGGGGCTTTGACAAAAGCAAACCTCTCATGAAGCGAACTACTAAAGGCTGTCCAGAGATAGGCTGACCTTCCACACGTTGAAGATAAGCACTGATTGCACTAAGATGAACTCTTACTGAGTTAGTCTTAAGACCAGACTCTGATAAGTGTAGAAGATATTCAAGCAGGGACCATGTAGGACAAGAAAAAGGATCAAGGGCCTTGCTGTCACACCAAACAGCAAACCTCCATTTAAAAGAATAACTCCTTTTTGTGGAATCTTTCCTGGATGCAAGCAAGACTCGGGAGACACCCTCTGAAAGGCCTAAAGAGGCAACTTCTAAGTTCTCAACATCCAGGCCTTGAGAGCCAGAGACTGGAGGTCGGGATGTAGAAGCGACTCCTCGTTCTGAGTGATGAAGGTTGGAAAACACTCCAATCTCCACAGTTCTTCGGAGGACAAGTCCAGAAGAAGAGGAAACCAGATCTGACGGGGCCAGAAAGGTGCTATCAGAATCATGGTTCCTCGGTCTTGCTTGAGTTTCAGCAGAGTTCCCTACTAGAGATATGGGAGGATACGCATATAGAAGGCCTGTCCCCCAATGTAGGAGAAAAGCATCTCATGCGAGTTTGTCGTGGGCCTGAAGCCTGGAACAGAATTGAGGCACCTTGTGATTGGTCTGAGTGGCAAAAAGATCCACCGAGGGGGTGCCCCACGCTTGGAAGATCTTGCGGACAATGTCCATGTTCAGAGACCACTCGTGAGGTTGCATTATCCTGCTCAACCTGTCAGCCAGACTATTGTTTACGCCTGCCAGATAAGTGGCTTGAAGAAACATGCCGTGCTGGCGCGCCCAAAACCACATCCTGACGGCTTCCTGACACAGAGGGCGAAATCCGGTGTCCCCCCCCTGTTTGTTGGTATAATACATCGCAACCTGATTGTCTGTTTGAATTAGGATAATTTGATTGGACAGCTGGTCTCTGAAAGCCTTTAGAGCATTCCAGATCGCTTGTAATTCCAGGAGGTTGATCTGAAGACGTGTTTCCTGAAAAGACCAAACTCCTTGAGTGCGAAGCCCATCTACGTGAGCTCCCCACCCCAGAAGGGATTCATCCGTTGTCAGCACTTTTTGTGGCTGAGGAATTTGGAATGGACGTCCCAAGGTCAGATTGGAGCGAATGGTCCACCACTGTAGGGAATTGCAAAAATCGGTGGAAAGATGGATGATATCCTGTAGATCCCCTGTAGCCTGACACCATTGGGAAGCTAGGGTCTATTGAGCTGATCTCAAATGTAGACGTGCCATGGGAGTCACATGAACTGTGGAAGCCATGTGGCCCAGAAGCCTCAACATCTGCTGAGCTGTGATCTGTTGAGATGTGCGAGCTGAGGACACTAAGGCCAGAAGATTGTCTGCCCTTGCCTGGGGAAGATAAGCTCGAGACGTCCGTGTGTCCAACAAAGCTCCTATGAATTCCAACTTCTGTACTGGAATCAGGTGGGACTTGGGATAATTTATGACAAACCCCAGCAGCTCGAGCAGTTGAATAGTAATCTGCATGGATCGTAGAACTCCTACCTCCGAGGTGTTCTTCACCAGCCAATCGTCGAAATAAGGGAACACATGCACTCCCAGTCTGTGTAGCGATGCTGCGACAACTGCCAAGCACTTTGTAAAGACCCTGGGCGCAGATGCTAGACCAAAGAGTAGTACACAGTATTGAAAATGCTGAGTTCCCAGTCGAAATCTGAGGTACATCCTGTGATTTGGGAGCACCGAGATGTGAGTTTAGGCGTCCTTTAAGTCCAGAAAGCATAGCCAATCGTTTTCCTGAATCATGGGAAGAAGGGTGCCCAGGGAAAGCATCTTGAACTTTTCTCGGACCAGGAATTTGTTCTGGGCCTTTAGGTCTAGGATGGGACGCATCCCCCCTGTTTTCTTTTGCACAAGGAAGTACCTGGAATAGAATCCCAGCCCTTCTTCCCCTGGTGGAACGGGTTCGACCGCATTGGCCTTTAGAAGGGTGGAGAGTTCCTCTGCAAGTACCTGCTTGTGCTGGGAGCTTAAGGATTGAGCTCCCGGTGGGCAATTTGGAGGTTTTGATTCCAGATTGAGAGCGTATCCTAACCGGACTATTTGAAGAACCCACCTGTCGGAGGTTATAAGAGGCCACCTTTGGTGAAAAAATATCAACTTCCCCCCCAACCGTCAGATCGTCCGGCACAGACACTCTTACCTCGGCTATGCTGCTCTGGAGCCAGTCAAAAGCCCGTCCCTTGCTTTTGCTGGGGAGGCGGAGGGGCCTTAGGCGCACGCTGCTGATGAGGGTGAGCCTGCTGGGAGCGAGCTTGAACAGGCTGTTGAGAGGTAGGAGTGTACCTACGCCTATTATAGGAATAGGGAGCACTCCTCCTCCCTCCAAAAAACCTCCTAGTGGAGGAGGTAGTAGCAGAAGGCGTCTGGCGGGAGAGAGAATCCATTGCATCATGATGCTTCTTGAGGGTATTGACCATATCCTCAACCTTCTCTCCAAAAAGATTATCCCCCCGGCAAGGAACATCAGTCATTCGCTGCTGGGTCTTCTGATCCAGGTCTGAGACACGCAGCCATGAGAGTCTGCGCATCACGATACCCTGAGCAGCTACTCAGGATGCGCCATCAAAAATGTCGTAAGCCCCTTTGGCCAGGAATTTGCGATACGCCTTCTGCTGCCTGACCACCTGGTGAAAAGGTTCAGCAAGCTCCGGAGGAAGAGCTTCCACTAAACTGAACAGTTGCTTAATCAAATTCTGTAAGTGAATGCTGGTGTACAGCTGGTATGTTTGGATCTTGGCGGTGAGCATTCCAGCTTGATACATACGGCTCCCAAAAGAATCCAAGGTCCTAGACTCTCTGCCTGGGGGCGCCGAAGCATAGTCTCTAGTACTCTTGGCTCTTCTGAGAGCAGAGTCCACCACCATAGAATTGTGAGGAAGTTGGGATTTCACCATCACAGGCTCACCATGGATTCTGTACTGGGACTTGGACTTTTTGTTGACAGCTGAATTAGAGAGAGGGCAAGACCAATTCCGCAACATCACTTCCCTGAGTGTATTGTGCAGGGGGGCCGTTGCAACCTCTGCAGGCGGAGAAGGATAATCGAGGACCTCGAACATCTCAGCCCTGGGCTCATCCACAGCCTTCATGGGAAATGGGATGTCCTTAGACATTTCCCGCACTAAAGATGAAAAAGTAAGACTCTCAGGTGGAGATTGTCTAACTTCAATAGGCGGAGTAGGATCAGAAGGAAGCCTCTGGGAGTCTTCTTCAGAAAAATACCTGGGGTCTTCCTCCTCTCCCCATGAGTACTGCTTTTCAGTATTGGACAGATGCTCTTGAAGAGCAGCCCGAACCCGAGCCTGTTTCGACTTCAAGGATCGACGTCCTCGTGGGGGATGTCGAGAAATCGACCCCTGCCTGGACTCCGGCGAAGCTTCCTCCACCGACGTCAAGGGAGAGTCAACCCGGGTGGTAACTGGCTCCGGTGCTGCAAGTGGTACCAAGGGCGGGGACCTCCTCACAGGAGATGGGCCAGATGCCGTCTCAGCAGTAGGTACGGGAGGCGCAAGCACCCCTGGTACATCCTTCCAGAATTTTTGGAAGAATGGCCCGGAGATGCTCATCAAGACCTGCCATTGAAAAATGCTGTTGGGCTGGTGCAGGAATCGGTGCCAGAATCTGAGGGGGGTCGAGAGCCGGTACCAGGCTGCCGGACGACCGATGCATCGGCACCTCCTGAATGGAGGGTGAGCGGTCCTCCCGGCGCTGATGCTTCTCGGGTGCCGAATCCCTCAGCTCCCCGGAGTTCTCGGTACCGTGTCTGGAAGGAGATTGATGGCGATGCTTCTTAGCCTTTGCTCGATGCCCGTCATCGACACTCCTCAATACCAATGAGGAGGACGTGGAATCCTCACGCCTCCTCGGGTCCGGGTCCGACAACTCAGTCCGGTCCGGTTGCAGTGAGTTGAAGTGTTTGAAGCCGCTGGGAGTCCTCGATGACATGGGCGGAAAAATAGCATCTGCGAAATTAAACAGCTCGATTGTGCCAAAGAAAAAGGCACAATAAAAAAAGGGAAAAAAACGTGGCCGAGCGGCCTGAGGGCGGCCGCAAACGGAAAAAGAAAGGAAACTTTCAAGCGGGAAGAAAAAAAACTAGAAAATAGAGGAACAGTAACTTTGTTTTTTTTATTTATTATGAAGAGAAAAGAAGAAAAAAGGAGAAAAGGGGCGCATAAAACACAAAAAACCAACTCTCCTCAAGTGTGGAAGAAAAGAAACTAGTTCAGTCATGCGTCGCGGGCGGGAAACGGCTCGCGCATGTATGGTGCGCTCGGGCCCGCGCAGGCGAGCACTCTACAAACTTCTAGTTTTATTTATTTATTTATCAGTTTTAATATAACAGACTCAAGAGTATCAGAAATACAAGAAATAATAACACTCCAATATCATTATATAATCAAATCAATTCTTCAGTCTATCGACCAATAAACATTTAAGGTAAAGTGATCCAAGATTAGGAAAAAGAAAGTAAAAATGAAATTTTTACAAGTAAATATCGCACTATTGTTACTGCTATCAAAAAGTGTCTCGCCTCTTAGCCTATCTAGCAGTGTCGTCTGGTACTTCAATTGTCACATTAACATCCTCTTTAGAAACCAAAAAATCTATCAACTGTTTTGGATCAAAAAAATGGAAACATTTTTGTTTGATACACAATTCTACATATACAGGGAAATTTTAGAATATAGTCAGCTTCTATGGCGAGAGTTCTCTGGCGTAGTGCCAAAAAAGCACCTCGCCTTTTCTGAGTTTCTCTCGCCAGGTCTGGGTATATTCTTACTTTTGATCCAAAAAAAGTTGTTTGTAAATGCCTAAATGAAAGTCTCAAAGCCGCGTCCCGGTCCATTTCTAGTGCAAAAACAACCAGTAATGTTGATCTTTGAGTTACTACCTCCAACGAGGATTCTAGAAATGATGTCAAGTTCATACCATCCCCTCCATTGTGTTGAGGAGAAGTATTCTCCACACGATTTTTATTTGGCAAATATTGGGCCCGCACAATAGGGGGTAATGATTCACTAGACATACCCAATATCTCAGTCAAGTATCTTTTTACTATATCAATGGAGGAGGTCAGAGGAGATCAAGGAAAGTTAGTAAATCTTAAATTCAGTCTTCTTGATTTATTCTCTAAGTATTCCAAACGCCGTGCCATATAACTCCTGTCTTTAATCATAGAATGACTAAAGACATCCAAGGATTGTACTTTTTCTCCAATTTTCTCCACTTGAGAAACATTATTAGTGATTGTTTGAGCCTGCTGGAGGGTTACGCTTGATAAAATCTTTATATCTGACGAGTTTTTCAAAATTTGTTGTTGTAAAGAGGCATGCATAGTGGCATTTAAGTCCCAGAGTGCTTCCAATGTCACCACGGGAGGTTTTTGAATTATACCCGCTTCTAAAGCCAAAGGGGGGGGCGTTAACAATCTTGCTCAGGGTACTCACGGCACCTTCTTCCATCGCGGTCGTTCCTGAGCCTTCCAACGGCGCTAGCAAGTTCCCTCGCTGGATTTGCCCTTCCCCCTCCAGAGAGAGCAAAGCAGATCTCGCCTCGCCTTCCAAACCACTTGGCTGTGCAGGCGCTGCGCGCTCGACGAGGCTGAACGAAACTCCGTCATCACTGCTGGCCAGCTCACTAGCGCCAGCCTCGACAGCAGAGGAAGAGACGCGATTTGGACCCAGAAGCAGCCCGAATTGCTCCAGACTCGGCTGGGTCAAAAGGTGGGTCCCACTCGAGGTAGAGGGAGTTTCTCGGGTTTTCCCTCGCCGCTTTCCCATAATGGGAAATCAGTTCCTTCTCTCCTGCCGTATACCGGGCAAATGAGCGCGTCTGGTGCAGTTAACATCTCAAGCGGCCATCTTGGATCGTCTCTCAGGGGCATCACTTCTAGTTTTTTCTAAAGAAAAGTTCCGGTCTCCTGGGCCGTCGCAGATGACGACCCACACATAAGAATATGGAGCCTGTTTGTCCTCGGAGAACAGATCCATCATATGCTTTTCCCTTGAGAACTATTGCTGTCTATTTTTCTGTGAATATATGGAAAATACAGCTAATATTATGTTTTTATTCCTGGAAACAGGCTATGATGAGGAAAGTCTTGATGTATTATCAAGGATGAAACAAGAGGAAGAGCCGTATGTCTGGGATCCCCATGAGTCAAGAGAGAGAGAAGTTACTAACTCAGACACAGGTGAGTAATAATACTGTACAGAGTAAGAGCAGGTATTACAGAATACAAGTGAATAAAATTACTGTACAGAACAAGAGGAGGTATTACAACCAGGCCTTTAATGGAAGAATTAACTAACTTGTTAGTCTCACTCACACACACACATGGAGTGACACGTGCTGGACATACTGCAGCAGGACATGTTTATCCACTTTTATCCTAGCTGAAATAATATTTAACCATCTCTCTGACCTCATGTGCAACTTTCTTTAAATTAGTCACCTTATTTTCTAACTCCTCTTACTCTCATCTATCTGTATGTTCCATCTTTGCTTATATCCTTCACTATCAATTAAAATGTTCTATTACGTATTGTGTTTTATTATTATTTTTTTTATTTATTACATTTGTACCTCGCGCTTTCCCACACATGGCAGGCTCAATGCGGCTTACATAGTAACAATATGAAGAATTACAAAGTCGTAAAAAAGAATATACAATTTGTAGTAAACGCAATATTAATGGGGTTAACGGATAAATAAATTGAACATAGGAGGAATTGGGTGCAGAAGGAAATGAGCGTTAGACATTGTAAGTAGTAACTATGTCATACTTTGTATTATTTGAATATTTTTACTGCTGTAATTGCCAATTGCTCATGTTTGATTTATTCTTATTGTACACCACCTTGAGTGAATTCCTTCAAAAAGGCGGTAAATACATCTTAATAAATAAATAACAAATTACAGACCACTGATGAGTAATACTATAGTGAATAAAAGGAGGTATTATGGAGCACAGCCAAGGTTTAAGAATTATTACATAGTATAGTTGAGTAATATTGTACAGAGTAAGAGGAGATATTACAGAGCACAAGTGAGAATTAAACATTGTAAAGAAGAGTAAGAGATTACCAAACCCATGTTGTCATCTGAGTGTCTGTGCTTTGATCTTGTAACTTTGGGAGACATAATTACAATAAAAATCTTCCTTAATGACTTGATTCCATTCTACATCTGAACCAACTAATACTGATCCCTTCTAATTTGATTATGTTAATCACATTATCACTATTGGTCATTATATCTTACCTGTTTTATTTTGTGTTATGTAAATAATTCTACTGACCTATGTACCTAATTTCTTACATAGTAATATGTTAAATTAGAGCATACCTCTTACTCTGTTTATGATTATACCTTTTGCAACATAGGTTGAAAATAGGTGGGAAAATGTGGGGTACAAATGCAGCAAATAAATAAATAATTCATGATTTATTTTACACTAGTAAAAGAAGCCCGTGTCAGAGCAAATGAAATGGGCCCTAGTAAGGTTTTCGTCGCCAACACCCCTCCCTCCCTCCCTGGCCCACCCCCGCCTCCCTGCCTCCCTCCCTGCCAACCCCTTCGTTGTTCTGCCATTGCTCCGCCCTCGAGGGCGGGGCCCGGAGCGATTTTGGTGGCTTCACCACCATGAACCTTCGAACCTTTTTGAAGGAAGTCAGAGCTTGGCTTCACTGACGTCAGTGTCCTCAGAACGTTGAGGGTGAGTTTTATTATGGTAGATATTTATATTCCACCTAAGTAAATAGAATTAATTGAAGCAGATGCCACATGAACCTTAATAGTATTAGATAAACTGTACAGTAATGTACAAAAACCAGAATAAAAAAGACCTTCATTATTACCACACATGTAGACGTTTATAAAAACTTAGACCTGACCATAAAACCTAGAAAATCTGACATTTTTTTCAGCCGTGCATGTTCATAGAAGAAAGTCATAAGCTGCAACTTTAAGGCTTCAGCCTCTAAACTGCAGTGAAGTGTTTCCAAAGCTCAAATTCAGCAAAGGAGAAGGCAGTGGCCTGATCTGTAACCATTTGAGCTAGCTGACAAGAAAACATGCGATGGGTCACTTTGCCTTAAAAATGTAAAGCCAGTGTCCTGAAGAGAGAATAAAATCTTGTTATACGAATGGGAAGCATTTGCAACAAATAAAACCATCTTGCAGGCTGTATAATTCTCACAAGTGGGTCGATATCTGCATCGGCCCGGGAACCGGCATGGTTAAATAGCAAAATTTTGCTAGAGCCTTCCTTGGCACGCTCAGCACCAAACCGCACATGTGCGGAGTGCCTTCCCGGCCACTACGCAACCGTGTTTGTTAGTTTTGTTTTTTCAGCGTCTGGAGCCCCAGCTTTGTTCTTGTCAGCCCGGGAAAACCCTTCATGTGCCCTTCCTTCGGTATTTTTCCCATTTTTTTTTTGTAGTGATTTTCTTTCCTTTTCTATTTTTAAGCAGGAGATCCTTTATTTCCTAGTTTTGTTTTGCCCTGTTTTAAGTTTCCTTTTGTTTTTGGTGCAGCCGCCTTAGGCTGCTCGTCCGGGTTTCTGCCTTCTTTTTGGTGTCCTTTTTTAGCCAACACCATTGACTCATTTAATTTAGCTGTGGCCATCTTCCCTTCCATGTCATTGAAGACTCCCAGTGGCTTCAACCGGATCATCTGAGGTACTGATACCCATTTGTGGTGTATTCAGTGCCTTGGGCCCGACCATAGCCCGGCTCATTGTGGCCTTTGTCTTGTATAAAGAAAAGGACTCAACTGGCCCAAGAAGCCCAACGAGAGAAACTTTTTGGAGGTAAGTCCGGTCCTTCCACGTTTGCATCGATGGAAGCATTGACGTCTGGAGTTGAGGTACCCATGACTGCCCAGAGACCAAAACACACTGGGAGCAGTGAGGCTTCGAGTGGGTCTCCACCTGCCTCGAGGACTCCTGCTATGCAAGCCCACCGAGACCGTCCATCGTCGGACCCAACCCCGAGACGACCTGGGAATTCGACGTCATCCTCATTAGCACCGCAGAGCCTTGGTGAGATGCATCCTTCCAAGTCGAAGAAGCATCAACACCAATCCCCTTCGACTCATGGTGCCGGGAGCGCCGAGAGACTCTGCACCGGAAAAGCGGCACCACTGAGAGGAGCGCTCCCCCTCCATTCAAGAGGTGTTGTTGCGCCAGTCTCCGGGCAGTCAACCTCCTCCACAGCCCCAACCGATTCTGCAGCTTGAGGTTCCACCGACCCCGCCATCTTTCCCGATGGTGGCTGTCAACGAGCAGTTCTGGGCCTTGCTTCCAGAGCTTCTAGAAGGACTGCTGTGTACCACTGCATCAGAGGTGCTTACGCCTACTGTGTTGCCTGCTGCAGCTACGTCTGGCCCTCCACCTGTGGTGTGATCACCGATGCCGCTTGAGGCACTAGTATCGACTGCCACCCAGGCTGGCACTCCATCAACATCGGTGGAGGAAGCTTTGCCGCAGTCGGTGAGAGTCAGCCATTCAACATCGCCATAGAGACCGTCGGTTTTCGGCATTGAGGCGGGTAAGGGGTCGGAAGTCACTGAGGGAAGTGCTCTCTGACACCGAGGACCGCTTATAGTAGTCAGAGGAAGATCCTAGGTACTTCTCCTCAGATGAGTCCTATGGGATTCCCTCTGAACCTTCTCCTATGCCTGAGAGGAGACTGTCTCCACTAGAGAGCCTCTCCTTTTCCTCTTTTGTGCGGGAAATGGCTCAGGCCATTCCATTCCCTGTGGAAGTAGAAGATGAGCCCAGGGCTGAGATGTTTGAGGTCCTGGACTACACTTCTCCACCTAAAGAGGCAGTGACAACCCCCTTGCATAAGGTACTCAAAGAAGCCCTTATGCGAAATTGGGCGTCCCCTCTGTTTGGCCCTGTTATCCCAAAGATGCTTGACTCCCAGTACCGGATCCACAGGGACCCTGGCTTGATGAGGTCTCAGTTACCTCACAACTCAATGTTGGTGGACTCCACTCTCAAAAGGTCAGGAGTTCTGGGGACTATGCCTCAGCGCCCCCAGATAGAGAAGCTAGAACCCTGGATTCTTTTGGGAGAAAGATGTATCAGGCCTATATGCTCATTTCCCTTATACAGTCCTACCAGCTCTTTACGGACATCCACTTGCAGAACACGGTGCGTCAGCTGTCTACCTTGGTTGATGCCCTCCCTCCAGAGCAGGCCGAGCCTTTTTGCCAGTTGGTTAGGCAGCAGAAGGCATGTCGCAAATTCCTTGCCAGGGGTACCTATAACACCTGCGATGTGGCATCCCACATTTCTGCTCTGGGTACAGCAATGCACAGACTCTTATTGCTGCGTGTTTATGACCTTGACCATTCGGTTCAGCAGAGGATGGCGGATGTTCCATGCCAGGGGGAGAAGGTGGAAGATCTGGTTGACCAGATCAAGAAGCATAATGATGCTATGGCTTCTCTTTCCCACTGGGTGCCTTCTGCCTCCGCCTCCTCATCCAGGAGGTATTTTGGTGGGTCCCGGAGTGCTCCCTATTCCTATTCTAGGCATAGGTACACTCCTGTGGCTCACCAGCCTGCTCAGGCTCAACTCCAGCACGCTTGTTCTCGTCAACAGCATGCGCCTAAGGTCCCAACTGCCCCCAGCAAAAGCAAGGGATGGGCTTTTGACTGGCTCCAGGAGAACATTGCCGCCATAAAAGTGTCCGTGACGAATGACTTGCCGGTTGGAGGAAGGTTAATGTTTTTTCACCAAAGGTGGCCTCTCATAACATCCAGCCGGTGGGTTCTTCCAATAGTTTGGGTAGGATATACCCTCAATTTGAAATCCAAACTTCCAGATTGCCCACTGAGAGCGTATTCAATCAGCTCTCGGCACAAACAGATACTTGCAGATGAACTCTCCGCACTTCTCAAGGCCTATGTGGAAGGCAGGGATTCTATTCCAGGTACTTCCTTGTGCAGAAAAAGACGGGAGAATGCATCCCATCTTAGACCTCAGGGCCCTGAACAAATGCCTGGTCTGAGAAAAGTTCAGGATGGTTTCCCTGGGCAGCCTTCTTCCCAAGATTCAGGAGAACAATTGACTATGCTCTCTGGACTTGAAGGATGCATACACGCACATTTCGATACTTGCTGCTCACAGGAAGTATCTTTGATTTTGGTTGGGGATGCAGCACTTTCAGTACTGCGTGCTGCCCTTTAGCCTAGTGTCAGCTCCCAGGGTCTTTACAAAATGTCTAGCAGTAGTCGCAGTATCTCGCTACACGGACTGAAAGTGCATGTGTTCCCTTATCTCGATAATTGGCTGGTGAAGAGCACCTCGGAGGACAGTGCTCAGGAGTCCATGCAGAGGACTATTCAGGTGCTAGAACTACTGGGATTTGTTGTCAATTACCCAATTGGAGTTCATTGTAGCCTTGCTCGACATGAGAACTGTTTGAGCCTCCCTTCCCGAGACGCGGGCGGACAGCCTCCTGTCCATTGTCTCCAAAGTTCGGACATCTCAGAAGTCACAGCACGGCAGATGTTGAGACTCTTAGGCTACATGGTCTCCACGGTTCACGTGACACTCATGGCACACCTTCACATGAGATCTGCTCAATGCCCTAGCTTCCCAGTGGTGGTGTCAAGCCACGGGGAATCTCGAAGATGTCATCCAGGTGTCCACCGAGGTTGTCAGCTGCCTTCAGTGGTGGACAATTCGATCCAATCTGACCTTGGGACATCCATTTCTTGGTGGCTGTTACTTCAGCTCGTAGAGTCAATGAGCTTCAGCCCTTGGTAGTGGATGCACCTTATACTAAGTTTCATCACAATAGAGTAGTTCTCCGCATGCACCCTACGTTCCTGCCAAAGGTGATGTCGGAGTACCATCTGAACCAGTCGATTGTCTTGCCAACATTCTTTCCCTATCCTCATGCCCACCCTGGCGAAAGGAGCTTGCACACCTTGGACTGCAAGAGAACATTGGCCTTTTTCATGTAGTGGACAAAGCCCTTCAGACAGTTCGCCCAGCTGTTTGATTCTTTTGATCCGAATAGGAGGGGAGTCGCCATCGGGAAACGCGCTATTTCCAGTTGACTAGCAGATTGCATTTCCTTCGCTTATGCCAGGCAGGCCTAACTCTGGAAGGTCATGGCGAGGCTCACAATATCAGAGCCATGGCTTTGTCAGTGGCCCACTTGAAGTCAGCCTATATTGAAGAGGTTTGCGAGGCTGCGACGTGGTCTTTGGTCCACACATTCACATATCATTACTTCCTTGAGCAGGATACCCGACGTGACAGTCGGTTTGGACAATCAGTGCTGCAGAATCTGTTTGGAGTCTAGAATCCAACTCCACCCTTCTAGGCCCGTTTTATTCTGTTCCAGGCTGCACTCTCAACTAGCTGTGTATAGTTTCAGGTTAATCTATGTTATGTGCTTGCCGTTGCAAGGCTCTGTTGACCATTGTTTGTTGTTTTGAGTGAGCCTGGATGCTAGGGATACCCCACTTGTGAGGATTACTCAGCCTGCTTGATCTTAGAGAAAGCGAAGATACTTAACCTGTAGCAGATGTTCTCCGAGGACAGCAGGCTGATAAACCTCACAAACCCGCCCTCCTCCCCTTGGAGTTGTCTCTTTCTTTCCTTTTTGCTCTTTACTAAACTGAGGGACGCGGTCGCTATTTAACCATGCCAGTTCTCTGGCCGACGCGGACGTAGACCCACTTGTGAGAATTGTCAGCCTGCTGTCCTCGGAGAATATCTGCTACAGGTAAGTATCTTCGCTTTACTGTAGTTTGTCTCACAGTGAAGTTGTACAAATATATATTTACTTCCCTTTTTTAAAGAATTGTTCCATGAATCATTTTTGTTAAGTCAAGCTCTATCTGCTGTACACCGCTTTGGATGAATCTCTTCATAAAGACAGTTAATAACTCCCAATAAATAAGTAAACTGAGGGTCCATATTGAGGTTGAAAACTTCAGTTTTCCCTGATAGTTTGAGTACAATGGCAGAGTTGTCATCAAATTTGTTCATGCTGTAAGATGGTGAAAGACTTTTTTATTCATTAATAAATACAAGTACATAAGTATTGCCATACTGGGAAAGACCAAAGGTCCATCAAGCCCAGCATCCTTTTTGCAACAGTGGCTAATCCAGGTCACAAATACCTGGCAAGATCCCCAAAAAGTACAAAACATTTTATACTGCTTATCCCAGAAATAGTGGATTTTCCCCAAGTCCATTTAATAACGGTCTATGGACTTTTCCTTTAGGAAGCCGTCCAAACGTTTTTAAAACTCCGCTAAGTTAACCGCCTTTACCACATTCGCTGGCAACGAATTCCAGAGTTTAATTACATGTTGAGTGAAGAAACATTTTCTCCAATTCGTTTTAAATTTACTACATTGTAGTTTCATCGCATGCTCCCTAGTCCTACTATTTTTGGAAAGTGTAAACAGACGCTTCACATCTACCCGTTCAACTCCACTGATTATTTTATAGACCTTTATCATATTTCTCCTCAGCCGCCTTTTCTCCAAGCTGAAGAACCCTAGCCGCTTTAGCCTTTCCTTATAGGGAAGTCGTCCCATCCCCTTTATCATTTTCGTCGCCCTCCTCTGCACCTTTTCTAATTCCACTATATCTTTTTTGAGATGCAGCGACCAGAATTGAACACAATATTCGAGGTGCGGTCTTACCTTGGAGAGATACAAAGGCATTATAACATCCTCATTTTTGTTTTCCATTCCTTTCCTAATAATACCTAACATTCTATTTGCTTTCTTAGCCACAGTAGCACACTGAGCAGAAGGTTTCAACGTATCATCAACAACGACACCTAGATCCCTTTCTTGGTCTGTGACTCCTAATGTGGAACCTTGCATGACGTAGCTATAATTCGGGTTCCTCTTTCCCACATGCATCACTTTGCACTTACTCGCATTAAACGTCTTCTGCCGTTTAGACGCCCAGTCTCGTAAGGTCCTCTTGTAATTTTTCACAATCCTCCTGCGATTTAACGATTTTGAATAACTTTGTGTCATCAGCAAATTTAATTACCTCACTAGTTACTCCCATCTCTAGATCATTTATAAATATGTTAAAAAGCAGCGGTCCCAGCACAGACCCCTGGGGAACCCACTAACTAGCCTTCTCCATTGAGAATACTGACCATTTAACACTACTCTCTGTTTTCTATCTTTTAACCAGTATTTAATCCACAATAGAACACTACCTCCTATCCCATGACTCTCCAATTTCCTCTGGAGTCTTTCATGAGGTACTTTGTCAAACGTCTTCTGAAAATCCAGATACACAATATGAACTGGCTCACCTATATCCACATGTTTGTTCACCCCTTCAAAAAAATGTAGTAGATTGGTGAGGCATGATTTCCTTTCACTAAATCCATGTTGACTTTGTCTCATTAATCCATGCTTTTGAATATGCTCTGTAATTTTGTTCTTTAAAATTGTACAGCACTGCGTAACCTGGTAGCACTTTAGAAATGTTAAGTAGTAGTAGTTAATAATAGTCTCTACCATTTTGCCCTGCACCGACGTCAGACTCACCGGTCTATAATTTCCCGGATCTCCTCTGGAACCTTTTTAAAAAATTGTCGTTACATTGGCCACCCTCCAGTCTTCCGGTACCACGCTCGATTTTAAGGATCAATTACATATTACGAAAAATAGCTCCGCAAGCTCATTTTTCAGTTCTATCAGTACTCTGGGATGAATACCATCTGGTCCAGGAGATTTGCTACTCTTCAGTTTGTAAAACTGCCCCATTACATCCTCCAGGTTTACAGAGAATTAATTAAGTTTCTCCGACTCGTCAGCTTTGAATACCATTTCTGGCACTGGTATCCCACCCAAATCTTACTCAGTGAAGACTGAAGCAAAGAATTCATTTAATCTCTCCTCTACAGCTTTGTCTTCCCTGATTGCCCCTTTTACTCCTCGGTCATCTAGCGGTCCAACCGATTCTTTTGCCGGCTTCCTGCTTTTAATATACCTAAAAAAAATTTTACTATGTGTTTTTGCCTCCAACACAATCTTTTTTTTGAAGTCCCTCTAAGCCTTCCTTATCAGCGCTTTGCATTTGACTTGACATTCCTTATGCTGTTTCTTATTATTTTCAGTCGTTTCTTTCCATTTTCTGAAGGATTTTCTTTTAGCTCTAATAGCTTCCTTCACCTCACTTTTTAACCATTCCAGCTGTCGTTTGGTCTTCCGTCCTCCTTTTTTAATACGCAGAATATATTTGGCCTGGGCTTCCAGGATGGTGTTTTTGAACAGCATCCACGCCTGATGTTAATTTTTGACCCTCGCAGTCGCTCCTCTAATTTTTTTTATCACCGTTCTTCTCATTTTATCATAGTCTCCTTTTTTTTTTTTTTGATTTGAAAAATATTTTTATTTAGTCACGTTGTTCTTAAATACATACACATAATCAGCTAACAGCTGTACAGCGAATGCAAATAGAGTGAACTGCAATATAAACAATTGAAAACATAATGAATTTTCTCCCCTCCCTCCCCCCCTCCCTCACTTTAAGGCTGAATACTCTGTGCATTAGTAGCAGCAGTCCATAAACGTTCTAAGTGTGTCCACTCCTCCGCGTCGGGGTCAAATCTACCCCTCCGTCTGTCCGTCAGTTGCTCAAGTCCCATTATGGTTCGGAGCCTCGTTTTCCATTCTACAATCGTAGGGCCCACTCTCTGTTTCCAGTGGGCTGCTATTTCCAGCTTCGCGGCTGACAAGCATAGTCTTTTTAGCCGCTTCTGCCATTTCTTGCCCCTTTTATTTCCCCACCCCAGTAGACACCACTTCGGTTCTGCAGGAAACTGTGTACCCAAAACAGAGGACAGGCACATAATTATTTCTTCCCAAAAAGAACGTACAAGAGTGCAAGACCACCACACATGTACAAAACTACCGAGGTCATTTTCACAACGCCAACACCGGTCTGAAGCATTAGCATACATTCGTTTTAACCTGTCTGGCGTATAGTACCATCTGCTTAAAACTTTGTAGGCATTTTCCTTTATTAATACACACACAGATGCCTTTTTTACCTCTATGCATACCCTTTCCCATTCCTTCACACTCATTTCGCAATTCAAATCGCTCTCCCATGCTTTCATATAAGGTAATTTAGTCACTGTGCTGCCTCTAATATAATTATATAACCTGGAAATGCCTCTCCTCCCCACCTCCAGTGTAACCCAGATGTTTTCTAGGGGCTCCCGTTCCCTCGGATCAGCATGTAACCACCCCTGTTTGCTCATATAATGTTTGACCTGTAAATATGCATAATTATCAGACTCCCGCAGGGCAAACTTCCTCCTTAGTGTCTCAAATGTCCTTAGTGTACCATCTGACATCAAGTCTCGGAATCTCCGCAGGCCTTTTCTATACCATTCATGAAACGTACCCCCCGCTTCTCCAGCTGGGAACTCGACCTCATGAATAATATGAGCCAATGTTGAGGTTTTAACTCCCTTTTTAAATTTGCGTTTCAGCACCTCCCATGTATGTAACAAATGCCCTATAAATGGATTTTCAGTTCCCCTACGGGAGGCGCACATCCTTCCAGATCCCCACAATCCCCGTTCAAAATTACACCTAGGCTCCAAATGTTGCTCTAATACAGCTACTGGTGCCCTTTCCCCCTTACTCCATTCCGCCACCTGCTTTAATTGTGCTGCTTGGTAGTACCATGTAATGTTGGGCATCCCCCTCCCTCCTTCCTCCACTCCACTCCACATAATTCGCTTGGATAGCCTCGCCCTTTTCTCTCCCCAGGCAAAGTTTGACATATCAGACTGTAATCTGTTCAGGGTACCCGAGGGAACTTCCAATGGCAGCGTCTGGAAGAGGAACAACAACCTAGGAAGTAAATTCATCTTGATAACCGCTATTCTGCCCCACCATGAAAGCAGCCCATTTTTCCATCTACTTAAATATGCTCTAAGTTCTCTAAGCAAGGGATCATAATTAATCCCATATAAAGATGCAAGGTCCCGAGGAAGCCTTACCCCGAGATATCGAAAGCTCTCTCTGGCGTGCTTAAAAGAGAATCTGGTTAACAGACTCTTTATATCTAAAGTGGGACCCGTAATGCCCAACACCTCAGACTTATCATAGTTAACTTTAAAGCCAGATATAGCTCCAAACGCTCTAAGCTCCTCACATATAGAATGTAGAGTCTCTTCTGGGCGACTTACATAAAAAAGAATATCATCTGCGAATAACGCCACTTTGTGCTCTTGATCGCCCACCAAAATCCCCTCAATGCTGACTGTCTCCCTAATCCTCTGCGCCAACGGCTCAATCGCCAGAGCAAAGAGCAAGGGCGACAGGGGGCAGCCCTGCCGCGTACCACGCTGTATCCGAAACTGATCGGAGTATCCCCCATTAACTTTTATACGAGCGATTGGTGTTGCATATAGCCCCTTAAGCCATGTCAATACTCCTGGGCCAAACCCCATAAACTCCAACACCTCCCATAGGTAATGCCACTCGACCCGGTCAAAGGCCTTTTCTGCATCCGTTGTTAAGAGTACAAAATCCCCACCTCGACGTTGGGCCTCCCATATTATGTTTAGAGATCTCCTTATGTTATCCGCTACTTGCCTGTGCGGAACAAAGCCTGATTGATCCTCATGGATTAATTGGGGCAGAAATTTATTAATCCGCTCCGCCATAGCCTTGGCCAGTATCTTAATATCTATATTTATAAGGGATATAGGCCTATAGGATGCACACAGTGTGGGATCTCTCCCCGGCTTGGGAATCACCGAGATTCCCGCTTCATACATACTCCTTGACAAAGTCCCTGATGTGAAGCACTCGTTCCCTACCCGTACTAACAACGGCCCTACCTCCTTGCTCATTAACTTGTAGAATTTAGCCGTGTACCCATCGAGTCCCGGCGCTTTCCCTCCCTTTAAACCTCTAATAACTCTTTCTATCTCATCCAGTGATATGGGCTTGTCCAGTGTATCTCTTTGTTTCTCGGTTAGTTTCCGCAATCCCAACCCGCTTAAATATTCTTTAATCTGTTCCCCTGATTCCCCATTTTCCTTAGTATACAAAGCTGCGTAAAATTGGGCAAACCGGTCTCTAAGCTCTTTATCTTGATATAGTAATGTATCCCCCTCCCCCTTAATTTTCATTATAGTATTGCCCACCCGTCGCTGGCAGAGGCAACGCGCCAACATCCTCCCCGACTTATTACTATATTCAAAAAACTTTTGCTGAGCTAACTTCCTTTGAAAGTCCATCTGTTTTATTTGAATTTGATGCAAAACAGCCCTGCATTCCCTCAGTTCTGTAAGTACTTCAGGGCATTGTCCACCTTGATGTTGGGCCTCTAGGGTCGCTAATCTTTGTCTTACCTCTAGTTCCCGCCTTTGCCCCTCCTTCTTCCTTTGACTTCCTTTTTTGATCAAATGTCCTCTCACCACAACTTTAAGAGCGTCCCATAGCGTCCCCTCCGCCACTTCACCCGTGTCATTGTAGGCTAAATATTCTTGTATCACCCTCCGAACTTCCTCACAATCCTCCACTGAGTCAAGCAGAGATTCAGTCAATCTCCAAAAAGTGTGACCCCTTTCTCTTCCCAAACCCCTCCAAGAGGCCCAAATAGGGGCGTGATCTGACACATGAATACTCCCTATACTAGAGTCTTTAACCTCCCCCCAGATATTACGGGAGCCCCAAATTGCATCAATCCTTGTATACGTTTGTTGGGCATGCGAATAGAAGGTGTATGTCCTCTGCCCAGGGTGCTGCAATCTCCAAACATCTATCAAATCCAGATCCCTGACCAGACTCAGTAATTTAGTCGTATTTGCCGACACTCCACCCTTTTTTTTTCCCCTTAGAGTGGTCTAGATCTGCTAGAGCCCAATTGAAATCCCCTCCAAGAATCACTTCCCCCCTCACAAAATTTGTCAACTCTAATCTTAATTTTTCAAAGAATGCCCCCTGTCCCTCATTGGGTGCATATATATTAACTAATGTGATCTGTTGTTCATTGATCTTTCCCGTGACCGCAATACATCTTCCTTGGCTCTCCAGGAAAGTTTGCTCATGAACAAAAGGTACCCTTTCTTTAATATAAATTGCCAGACCTCCCTTTTTCCCCCCTCTAGGGTCTGTCAGTATATAGTTCTGACCCAGGTTTTTATATTGGATAAGCCGTACATCTTTCTTTTGGATATGTGTCTCCTGCATCATGATAATGTCCCACTGCATTTTAAGTATCTCCCTGCATACAATACTTCTTTTTCCAGGTGTATTCAAGCCATTTACATTCCATGAGCCCACTGTGATCCCACCCTCTCTCCCCCCTCCCCTCCTCCCCCCATCCCTTCCCCTCAACTGGCCGCTACAACAAGCTGCCAGATTTCCCCTAAGAAAGTGTCGTCCCCTGGGGATCCAGGCCCCCCTTATACCCCCCACACATTCAAAACTGCAGCCCCCTTCATTCATTCCAGATATATTCTATCCTAATCATACACATATGATCAGTTAAACATTACCAACATGGTATCACTTACAACAAATGATCAAATGACCAAACTTTGCGTCCGGGCATTAGCCCCTCTACATTGATCCCTTCAAGTGTCCCCTTGCTGCTCCAGACCACGCTCCTTCCTCACTCTGTTTGTGCTGTTGCCCCTTTTCCCCTGCTGGAGCCATCTGCCTGGACTAGAATCGTTCTCTCCATTACCATCCTTAGGGGGAACTCGTAACTCCTCCGGTAGGTCCGTGCATCCCATGTTCTCCAGGATTTTCCTTGCTGCAACCGGATGTTGTATTTTCCTTGTCTGATTCCCCACCGTGACCATAAGACCACTGGGGAAAATCCATCTATAACGCAGTCCAGTCTTTTGTAGATATCTCGTCACTTCGCGGAATTCCCGCCTCTTTTGTAAAGTAGATTTCGCCAGGTCTTGGAAAATCTGTATTTTAATGCTCTGCCATTGTATGTCACCCAAAGCACGAGCTTTCCTCCAAACAGTCTCCTTCACCTGAAAGTCATGGAAGCAGGCGATGATATCCCTGGGGTTCTCCCCCCGTTGTGGTCCCAGACTCCGGTGCGCTCGATCAATTTTAATTTCAGTCTTATCTGTACTCTCCTGGGGATCTCTCCCTTGACTTAGAATAAAGTTGCAAATCTCTTGCACCACTTTCGCAGCTTCCATATATTGGGCCTCCTCAGGCACTCCTTTAAAGCGCAGATTCCCCCTTCGAGAGCGATTCTCTAGATCTTCCATCCTAATCTCCATTTCTTCGCGCTGCTGTTTCTCCTCTTTAACTGTTTTCGCCAGGCTCTGTATCCCCACCTCCATCTCCTCCAGGCGTTCCTCAGTCTCACCCATGCGGTTACCAATGTCTTTTACTTCTTCACGCAGTTCTTTGACAGCAGCGTGTATACTATTTCTAGTATTGATCATCTCCGATTTCAGCTCCTGGAACCATTTGATAATTTCGCTCCTCTCGAGTTCCACCTCTCTGCCGCTCCGTTCCTCAAGTTCGTTATCCGACTCGGGGTCCTCCGGCGCCATTTTGTTTTCGCGCGAAGGCAACACTGCCGGTACTCTGCTTCCCGCTTTCGCCGATTCAGCCGCAAACTTGAATTTCGAAAGTTTCTTTCTGGCTGCCATATAGTCTGGTAAGTTCAACCAATCGTCTACTGAATTGAATATCCGTCTAATGTGGGGATTTAACAGCTGATTTCTTCGCGTCCCCGCGGAGCTCTAAATTTGAGCTGCCGATCACATCGGTGACGTCACTTCCTCTCCCATAGTCTCCTTTTTTAAAGTTAAATGCTAACGTATTTGATTTCCTATGTATACTTACTTCAGAGCTAATATCAAATCCGATCATATTATGATCACTGTTATCAAGCGGCCCCAGCACCATTACCTCCCGCACCAGATCATGCGCTCCACTAAGGACTAGGTCTAGAATTTTTCCTTCTCTCATCGGCTCCTGTACCTGCTGCTCCATAAAGCTGTCCTTGATTTCATCAAGGAATTTTACCTCCCTAGCGTGCCCTGATGTTACATTTACCCAGTCAATATCGGGGTAATTGAAATCACCCATTATTATTGTGTTGCCCAGTTTGTTTGAGTCCCTAATTTCCTTTCAAATTTCTGCGTCCGTCTGTTCATCCTGGCCAGGTGGACAGTAGTACACTCCTATCACTATCCTTTTCCCCTTTACACATGGAATTTCAATCCACAGTGATTCCAAGAAGTGTTTTGTTTCCTGCAGAATTTTCAATCTATTTGATTCAAGGCTCTCCTTAATATACAATGTGAATTTCGTGGGGAAAACTGGCCCATGCGTCCCCTCTGGTAGGCTGGTCAATTGCCCACATACCAGAGCAGTCTCCTAGAAGGCTATCAGTAGTACCCACAATCATCTGACCCCTTGTGAGTGTAAGGAAATAGAAACACCTTCTCATACCCATCTTCACCCAAAAGATTAGTTACCCCTTTGAATATGATATAAGAAAGAGAGAGAAGATAAGCAGCACGGATATTTAGGCTTTATTTTCCAACTCACCAAAGCAATACAAGGCAAGTAGATTAACAAGCAGGATGAGAGACCCATCCATCAGCATCTCTGCATGGCATCTGGGAGTTCTCTAACCCCACCCAAATTTGCTCTGTCTTTTATACCCTTCTGGCTGCATTCAAATCAATGGGCTTCCATAGACTTCAATGTTAAACTTGTTTACTCAAAAGTTGCTTGACCACAAGATGCTCCACCGGAAAAGCCTCCTCCTCTATCTTAGCTTTTACTTCCCCTTTTTTCTTGCACCTGGCATTATCTCAGATAAACAAGTTTTTTTCTAACTCAGATACAGAAATCAGAGAATCCATCTTATAGCTGACAGGTTTCATTTTGATTTCAGATTTCTTGACTATTCTTTTCCAATTTTAGGTCATTTAGGCCTTAATCTGGGCTAAAAGCTGTGTCCTGCTTTCCCAGCAAGCTTCCTGCCATACTAGCCATTACATTATTGACCTGACCAGGGTTTCTATATGGCCTGAGCTCTAAGGCTTGGCCTTCCACCATTCCGGTGGGGGCTCCTGGCTGTACCATATTTCTACAAATGCTACCCCTCCACCAATTTGATCCACCCTATCACTACGATATAATTTGTACCCTAGTATGACAGTGTCCCACTGGTTATCCTCCTTCCACCAGGTCTCAGAGATGTCTATTGTAGCTAATTTTTAATTTAGTCCAATATATTCTAACTCTCCCATCTTATTTCTTAGGCTCCTGGCATTCGCATATAGACATTTCAAACTATGTTTGTTCCTATTTACATCATGCTCAGTACTTGACAGTATTAATTTGCAGTCTTTTGTATGTTTTTTAATTTTTATTTAAGGACACCTGATCTGCCAAGGTTTCTTTTGCAACCTCACTATCAGGATACCCTGTCTTCCCTGTTTTGGTGATATCTTTGAAAGATACCTTATTCGGAACCATGCGCTTTTGAGCGACTGTCGGCCTCCCCCCCCCCCCCCCTCCCCCCCGCCTGTTTCTAGTTTAAAGGCTGCTCTATCTCCTTTTTAAATGCCGATTCCAGCAGCCTGGTCCCACCCTGGTTAAGGTGGAGCCCATCCTTTCGGAAAAGGCTCCCCCTTCCCCAGAATGTTGCCCAGTTCCTAACAAATCTAAAACCCTCCTCCCTGCACCATGGCCTCATACACGCATTGAGACTCTGGAGCTCTGCTTGTCTCTTGGTCCCTGCACGTGGAACTGGTAGCATTTCAGAAAATGCTACCCTAGAGGTTCTGGACTTGAGCTTTCTATCTAAGAGTCTAAATTTGGCTTCCAGAACCTTTCTCCCACATTTTCCTATGTCATTGGTACCCACATCTACCAAGACAGCCGGTTCCTCCCCAGCACTATCTAAGATCCTGTCTAGATGACGCATGAGGTCCGCCACCTTCGCACCAGGCAGGCAAGTCACCAGGTGATCCTCACGTCCACCAGCCACCCAGCTATCTATATACCTAATGATCGAATCACCAACTACAACACCTGTTCTAACCTTTCCCTCCCGGGCAGCAGTTGGAGACATGTATTCGGTGTGAGAGGATAGTACATCCCCTGGTGGGCAGGTCCTGGCTACAAGAGTACTTCCTACTTCACCAGGGTGATGCTTTCCTTCTAGGAGACCTCCCTCCTCCAAGGTAGCACAGGGGCTCCCAGACTGGAGGTGGGACTTCTCTACAGCATCCCTGTAGGTCTCCTCTATGTACCTCTCTGTCTCCCTCAGCTCCACCAAGTCTGCTACTCTAGCCTCAAGAGAATGGACACGTTCTCTGAGAGCTAGGAGCTCTTTGAATCGGGCACACACATATGACATCTCAACAACTGGGTGATAATCATACATGTGACACTCAAGACTGGCTAGCACCCCTCTCGCTGCTGGACTGCTGACTCCATCTTAGTGTTTTTGAGTTTTTCAATAGTTTAAAACTTGCTACAGTATTAAGGATATTAGCCTAATATAAAAGTGTCTTTTAGTTTATATAGTATATTGTATGATTTATTTAGTGTTTCCTTCTTAGATGGTAATGAAATGTATTTAAAACTCTGTAAGAGCACTCCTTGCTTGTTACTCTAATTATGATAACTTACTATAAATAAAGAGTTGTCCTAGGAGTGGGCGGGAAGACTAAACTAGATCCTGCAGTGCCTGCTAGATTCTATCTGTTAATGCTGTGGTACAACGTTTTTAAAACTGAGTGGAAAGACTATGGAGATTAGTTGATAAAATTTGCTTTTTATATTTTTATTTTGCCTAACACTAACCTACAATTCCTCCTTTAAACCCCAATCTTTAAGTTCCCAAAGCACAAAGCAAAATAGCGCTCACTTACCAGAGAAATGTCATCTTCTCTCAGAACTTCTCAGTCTGCAGCAGTCTTTTTAATTGATAGTTTGTCAGGCCACAATACAGAATTCAATTACAGGAATCCATTCTAAAGGTGACCTAAGCATGAAGTAATTGTAGATTTACAAAGGAAGTTATGTATGATGGAAGAAATCTGCTGGAGAATCTAGCTGTACTCCCGCTAATGTTTTTGCTAGAATAACACCAAGTACTATAGAAAGAGTTCTCTGACATCTGGAGAACCAGAAATAGTGTCCCCCCCCCCCCCCCCCCCCCCAAATCACCTTTCATTCCTTTGTCTTAAACCATTCCTAAGGTTCATGCAGGCACTTTTCCAAATGCCTCTCAACAGCCACTTGATCTTACTGAAATGAATGTAGACAGGGCTTTTGAGGTGTGCTTTTTCTCTCTTGACACATCTGCCAATGACCTACTCGGTGTTTTGAAATGTCCTATGTGGTATTTTATGTCTGTTCATATGAGGGGCAGTTCTACGTATAATTTGGCTCCTCCAGTGAGAGGCACCAAGTCTACACAGTGTCCGGAAAATTTTACATAGTTTCAAAATATTTTGCAATTGTTTAATCACTTAGTATGACGTTTGAAAATACATTATAGGTAATTCGTAATTTGTGTTCAAAGTGTCCTCCTTCAACCTTGACACATTCCTAATGTCTTGAACGCCACTGAGCTGTTGGCTCAATGAATTCTGGGGTTTCATTCATTAAAAGCTCGACTGTTTTGCATTCTTGATGCGCCAGAGCACTATCCTGTTGAAAAATAAAGTACTCTGAAATGTCTCGAAGTTCAGGCAGAATGGTGCCTGGTGAACTTCTGCACATTCTTGCCAATTGTGGATCCTCTGATGCTCTTGCCACCATGTTATAGAATTGCCCTGCCTGTTGAGCCCAGAAAATTCTGTGTCTTGATCAATAATAGTTTTCCATATAAGTAATACATGACTAATGTCTTCTTTTCATATCCAGCAGTTAATGAGGCTATACAGAAGCTCAAGCAAGAGCAAAATCACGAAGAAACTCCTGTCGAAATAGAACAAATACCAGGACAGTCAAAAAATGTCTGTGAGAATATTTCCCAAGGGATGAAGAGGAGACACGCAAGGAATCATCAGCAGGAGTTGGAGAAGGAGCAGAGAGACCCTGCCGGAGAAACACCTTGTGGAATTACTGAGTGTGAGAGAAGTGACAGGGAGCTCACAAACATCCCTGAGCACCAGAGACACTTGAGAACAAAGAGTCCCTTCCAAAATAACAACAGTGATCCAGAGCCATCTAAATACCCCCAAGAAGAGAGGACAGAGAACGAATCCATTCAGTGTGACAGCTGTGGAACAATCTTCAATATGAGTGATCATTTCTTATTGGCTAAGAGAACCGACAGTAGGGAGAAATCCTTTTCATGCTCTCACTGTGAAAAGAGTTTACAACAGAAGATAAATTTGAAATTAAGCCAGAGAATTCATGCTGAGTTTAGACCATCTTCATGTAATGAAAGTAGCAAAAGTTTTTATCATCAGGAATCATTAATTACACACCAAAGGATGCATACTGGAAACATGAAGCACATCAGAAAGAAACATTTTACGTGTACTTCATCGTATCTAAAATTGCACCAAATCATCCACAGCGGAAGGACACCCGTTACATATGCCAAGTGTGGCAAAAGTATTAGTTCATCCTTAATTCTGAAAAGGCACCAAGAAATCCACAGTGGACAGAAACCTTTTCCATGTAATGAGTGTGGCAAACGTTTCAGTCAGTCTTCACAGCTGAAGAGGCATCAAATGATCCACAGTGAAAAGAAACCTTTTACATGCACTGGGTGTAAAAAATGTTTCTCCTCTTCATCATTCCTGAAAGCTCATCAAATGATCCACTGTGGAAAAAAACCTTTTACATGCTCTGAGTGTAATAAAAGTTTTACCAGGTCATCAACTCTGAAAATACACCAAAACATTCACAGTGGAAAGAAACCTTTTACATGCACTAAATGTAATAAAAGTTTCAGATGGTCATCATGCCTGAAAACTCATCAAATGATCCACAGTGGAAAAAAACCTTTTACATGCACTGAGTGCAATAAAAGTTTCACCAGGTCATCAACTCTGAAAATACACCAAAACATTCACAGTGGAAAGAAACCTTTTACATGCACTGATTGTAATAAAAGTTTTACCTGGTGGTCAGCTCTGAAAATACACCAATACAGTCACAGTGGAAAGAAACCTTTTACATGTACTGAGTGTAATAAAAGTTTCACTCGTTCATCATGTTTGAAAATTCATGAAATGATTCACAGTGGAAAGAAACCTTTTACATGCACTGAGTGTAATAAAAGTTTCACTCATTCATCAAACTTGAAAACTCATCAACTGATCCATAGTGGAAAGAAACCTTTTACATGCTCCGAGTGTAATAAAAGTTTCACTCGTTCATCATGTTTGAAAATTCATCAAATGATCCATAGTGGAAAGAAACCTTTTATATGCACTGAGTGTAATAAAAGTTTCAGTAATTCATCACACTTGAAAAATCATCAAATGATCCACAGTGAAAAGAAACTCTTTATATGTACTGAGTGTAATAAAAGTTTCTCTTCTTCATCATTCTTGAAAGCTCATCAATTGATCCACAGTGGAAACAAACCTTTTACATGCACTGAGTGTAATAAAAGTTTTACTCGTTCATCAAACTTGAAAACTCATCAAATTATCCACAGTGGAAAGAAACCTTTTACATGCACTGAATGTAATAAATGTTTCAGTTGGTCATCATGCCTGAAAACTCATAAAATGATCCACAGTGGAAACAAACCTTTTACATGCACTGAGTGTAATAAAAGTTTCACTCGTTCATCATACTTGAAAAGTCATCAAATTATCCACAGTGGAAAGAAACCTTTTACATGCACTGACTGTAATAAAGGTTTCACCAGGTCATCACACCTGAAAATACACCAAAACATTCACAGTGGAAAGAAACCTTTTACATGCACTGATTGTAATAAAAGTTTTATCTGGGCTTCAGCTCTGAAAATACACCAAAACATTCACAGTGGAAAGAAACCTTTTACATGCACTGAGTGTAATAAAAGTTTCATTCTTTCATCACACTTTAAAATTCATCAAATGATACACAGTGGAAAGAAACCTTTTACATGCACTGAGTGTAATAAAAGTTTCACTCATTCATCACGCTTGAAAATCCATCAAATGGTCCACAGTGGAAAGAAACCTTTTAAATGCACTGAGTGTAATAAAAATTTTGCTTCTTCATCATATCTGAAAATTCATCAAATGAGCCACAGTGAAAAGAAACCTTTTACATGCTCTGAGTGTAATAAAAGTTTCACTTGTTCATCACACTTTAAAAGTCATCAAATGATCCACAGTGAAAAACCTTTTAAATGTACTGAGTGTAATAAAAGTTTCACTCGTTCATCACACTTGAAAAGTCATCAGCTTATCCACAGTGAAAAGAAACCTTTTACATGCTCTGTGTGTAATAAAAGTTTCACCAGGTCATCATGTCTGAAAATACACAACAACATTCACAGTGGAAAAAAACCTTTTACATGTGTTCAATGCGGTAAAAGTTTCATTCAGCTTGGAAATCTAAAAAAACATCAGCAGATCCACAGTGGAAAGAAACCTTTTCCATGCACTGAGTGTAATAAAAGTTTTACTCACTTATCATACCTAAAAACTCATCAAATGATCCACAGTGGAAAGAAACCTTTTCCATGTGTTCAATGCCCTAAAAGTTTCATTCAGCTGGGACATCTAAAAAAACATCAGCTGATCCATAGTGGAATGAAATCTTTTACATGTTCTGAGTGTAATAAAAGTTTCACTTTGTTATCAAGTCTTAAAATGCACCAAAACTTGCACAGTGGAAAATCCACCGAACACTCCACAATGTCATGAAACCTTTTCCATGTATAGAGTGTGTTAAATGTTTCAGTGAGCCATCACAGCTGAAGAGGCAGCAAAGTTTCTCTCTGAGTATATTAAATGTTTCAGTTGCTCAACATATCTGAAAATCCACCAAATAAACCACAGCAGCAAGACACCTTTTACATCATAGCTGAAAATGCACCAAATAATGCAGATTGTTCAGGGATTACCTTAAATGTGATTCCTGCAAACACTGTAAAGTCTCCAGTGACTTGTCAATCACCTCCTTCTCTGCATGTGGAAACTGAAAAGAATAAGACAATTCTTCCCAAGATCTGTCTTTCGCAGCCTAGTGCAATCCCTCGTTCTCAGCCATCTGGATTACTGCAACTCACTATACGCAGTTGGCAAAGAGCAAATACTGAGAAAACTCCAAACAGCCCAGAATACAGCAGCCAGACTCATCTTCGGAAAACCAAAATATGAAAGTGCAAAACCCTTACAAGAGAAGCTACACTGGCTCCCACTCAAGTAACGCATTACTTTTAAAGTATGCACATTAGTCCACAAAATCATTCACGGTGAAGCCCCAGCCTACATGTCTGATTTAATAGACTTACCACCCAGAAACGCTAAAAGATCATCCCGAACTTTCCTCAACCTCCACTTCCCTAATTGCAAGGGCTTGAAATACAAGGCGCTGCACGTGTCAACCTTTTCCTACATGAGCACGCAGTTCTGGAATTCACTGCCGCGCAACCTGAAAACGATCTACGAGCAAACCACCTTCCGCAAACTACTGAAGACCCATCTTTTTGAGAAAATTTACGGAAAGAACCAAAACACATAAAGCCCACACTCACTGTTCAATAATGCATCATTACAGCCACTCTGAATTCTCATCCCCCGTAATCTCACCACACTCATACCTTTACTCACAGAAAATGTATACCAAATGCTTTCCTGTCACTATATATTGCCCCTTTTAGTTTCCCGTTGTTTCCTTTCCAGTGTTTCAATGATCTTTTTCCATTGTTATATTCATTAATGATACTTGACTTTGTCTCGCATAACTCCTCACAATGTAATCCATAACTGAGTTGTAACAAACTGTATTTCCATCTTTCATAACGTATTGTAAGCCACACTGAACCCGCAAAAAGGTGGGAAAATGTGGGATACAAATGCAATAAATAAATCATAATGTCATCCTCTAGGGTTGCTCCCCACTACCTGATGATATGTGTTGGACTATTTTTCAGAGCTTAAGGAAGGTGTGTAAAAACAGACTGTCTAGATTTATGAGATTGTGTTGTAGTCTCTTTGGTTTGCTCAGAAATTTTAATTGCAAAGAAACAATGTGAAATATCTATGACAGCAAACGCAGAACGTTCTGGTCTCAATTGTGACAGTATATCCTGCATTATCAGTACAATTGGTTCACCCTATTTATCTTTCTGACATCTACAGGTAGCCTTAAATTTATAATGAATAATAATGCACTCTAGCTCAAATGTTAACGAAATTCTTCACACAGGCTCACACTCCCTGTGTATTAATGCCGTGGATCTACCACCCTGAAAGCAGTTAATCAAATATTTCAAATGTGGAGAAAAAAGCCTCAGTCGCCGCCCCGCCAGTCCACCTCAGCGAACTGTAAGGCAAGAGCTCAGCGTGCCATCATATGGCTTCAAAAAAACTCCACGTGTATACTCCAGCAGAGTATAAAGAGTATTTACACGTGGAGTTTTTTTTTAAGCCATATGATGGCACGCTGAGCTCTTGCCTTACAGTTCGCTGAGGTGGACTGGCGGGGCGGCGACTCTGAGGCTTTTTTCTCCACATTTGAAATATTTGATTAACTGCTTTCTGGGTGGTAGATCCGCGGCATTAATACACAGGGAGTGTGAGCCTTAAATTTATACCATCAGCCTTGATTATGGGAAAAATAAGTGAATTAAAAGGAGATATGCTTTTCTTAATAACTCCTGCTTCCAGTAATCCTTGTATTAAAGGAGCTACACCCTTTCTGCTACTTGAGGATATTTATACACTGCTGTATATATAGGTTTTATTCCGGGCTTTAATGGAAAATCAATAGGTACCTGACATTTTACTTCCCCAGCATCATAAGGTGAATTTGCCCACATTATCGTTTTTTCTGATGTCTGCTGTGTTTCACCAGGCAAATGCTTCCAGGGTTCAGACTCCACCTCCACATCAGCTTTTGTTAATTTTGGCACATGCATCTCTGTCTGAATCTCTGCTACAGCATGTGCTGGAAGATTATGAGACAACCATTCGTTCCCTAGCCAACATTGTTTTCTCAGAGAGTTCATCCCTAGAATTAATGTGGGAATACAATTGGGCACATATACTGGAATAATTCTTACTGCAGCTTGTGTCTGTAAAGTTGTACTCACCATGTTCAATTGCAGTCCCCGTCTCAGATCCTTCAAATCCCTGTAGACTTATTTCTTTTCCTACAATAGCTCCATGAAGTACAAATGAAATTACACTTACAAAAGGCCAAAACACAGTGCCAGGCTTATATTTGGAAAAATGCGTTTTGACAGCACCAAACCACTCCGAGAAAAACTCCATTGGCTACCAATCAACGTATCACTTTCAAAATCTGCACGACCGTTCACAAAATTATTTACAGCGAGGCACCGGGATACATGACAGACATCATAGACTTGCTAACCAGAAATACCACAAACTCTGCACGATCATACCTAAATCTCCACTACCCAAGCAACAAAAGACTCAAATACAAATCCACCTATGCATCCAGTTTTTCATACTTAAGCGCACAACTGACCACCTAAATTTCCGGAAAGCACTAAAGACAGAACTGTTAAAAGAGCATACCCCACCAACCCAATGTAACCAAACACCGTAATGGACATTACCTGACTCTTCCTCCCCTTTCCCTATCTAATTCCCCCCCAACTGTACCTACCATATATGTACCTCATTCTACCACAATATTGCTTTGAATTAATCCAAACCATGTATTTGTTCAGACTGAAATTGGCTAAAGCCGTAAACGGTAATATGTAAACCACATTGAGCTTGCAAAAGAAGTGGGAAAATGTGGGATACAAATGCAACAAATAAGTAAATAAAAAAGCACTGGTATCTAATAAGGCATATATGTCACGAGGGCCTATGGGAAGTGGAAGAACAGGCCTGCCTCCATGATCAAAACAATTTAGTATATTCTCCCCATTCCTCATCCACCTCGTGGCCTACTCCCTAATCTGACTTTCCCTGGCTTAAAGAACCCTGCTTCTTGCTGTCACAATAAACTTTTGCTTCCTCTTTCTAAATCTGATTAATCTCTCTTTTATCTAGTATTCACTGTCTGCTTTGCCATTTCATTTTTCCCTTCATTTTGTTCTCTCATAAGCTGCATAACAGCCATTCAGCTGTTACCGGCCGTAGAGCAGGCATCTGCAGAGGTTGTGGATAACCTCGCGGCACCCTCTTCTTCTTCTCTGATAATATTTTCTCAGGGGGACTGCTTGGGAGCCTTTGAGGTTTATTTTCAAAGCACTTAGCCTCCCAAAGTTCCATAGAAACATATGGAACTTAGCCTCCCAAAGTGCTTTGAAAATATGCCTCTTTATCCGGTAACCCCTCATCAAGCGGAGAAGTTTGTTCTTCCTACTGTGGATTCCTTGGTGTCAGTGGTCACCAAGAACACTACCCTCCCAGTAGAAGGACATGCAAGACTGTCATCTGGAAGCCTCACTCAAATGTATTTTTGAGGTGTCCGCGTTGGCCTTTCTGGCTTCCATTTGTAGTTCTTATGCGGCCAGAGCATGCCTTAGTAGGCTGCAACAGGCTCAGGGGTAGGACCCAGACGAAGGTTCGTATTTGGAGTTCGTTGCCTCCCACATGGAATCAGGCGTAGCTTATTTAGCTGATTCTCTCTACGATCTGATCCGAACGTCAGCCAAACAGATGGCACTGGTGTTTATTCCCGTCGGTTATTGTGGTTGTGCCATTGGGTGGCGGATCTGGCTTCTAAGCAGCATCTCACTCGTTTGCCCTTTTGGGGTAAGCTTTTCGGGAGGATTTGGAAAAGATTGTCAAGGATTTGGGTGACTCCAGGGTCAACGCCTTCCTGAAGACCGATCTAGATCAGTTCAGTGGCCTGGGCCTACACATCCTCGTCTGAGAGATGTCCATTATTGTCCGGGTCGCTCTGCAACTTCCTTTTTGTGGGGCCATTTTCAGTAACGTTCTTTCTTTAGAGGAGATAAGAGGCTTGTGGCTCATGCCTCATACCTGGGGCCTTCTGGTTGCACCTCTCAATGATGGGACGCCAGTCGACTCCTCACTCCTCAAGATTGGGGCTCAGGTGACCCTCTTTTATGAGAAGTGTACCAAAATTACATCAGACCAATGGGTCTTGGACATTATCAGAGATGGTTACAAGCTAGAGTTTGCCTTCCCCATAGGTGATTGTTTTTGGCGTCCTGCTGTGCTTCCGCCTCCAAACAGGCAGCTGTCAAATCTACACTCCTCGCCCTGTTTGACCTTGGGGCGATGGTTCTGGTTCCGCCTCTCGAGGTGTGGACAGGTCAGTATTCCATTTATTTTGTGGCTCCTCACAAAGGAAGATTCTTTTGGCCCATTCTTGATCGCCACCATGTAAATCAGTTTTTGAGAGTGTGGCATTTCTGCATGGAAATGTTGCGGTCGGTTGTGGCAGCAGTTCAGCTGGGAGAATTTCTAATGGCTTTGGATCTCAAGGAGACGTATCTTCACATCCCTATTTCGACTCCACATCAGCGTTTTCTGCGCTTTGCCATTAGGCCATCATTTTCAGTTTTGAGCAATGCCCTTTGGCCTCTCTACTGCTCCATGAACGTTCTCCAAGGTCATGGTGGAGGTAGCAGTGTTCCTACGGAAGGAGGGCATCTGAGTTCATCCCTATATGGACGACTGGTTGATTCGAGCAGACTCGGCGCTGGAGAGCCGCAGGGCAACTGATTGGGTCATTGTACTACTGCAGTCTCTGAGTTGGGTTCTCAACCTCACCAAGAGTGATGCCATTCCATCACAGTTGGATTATCTAGGGGCTCAACAGTTGGATTATCTAGGGGCTTAATTTGATATGAACCTGGGCCGTGTTTCCCTTCCGGAGGAGCACATACTCAAGCTCCGCTCCCAGATTTCCAGTCTACTGCAGTTGCCGGCTCCCCAGGGTGTGGGACTTTGTTCAGGTTTTGGGGATCCATGGCTGGCGACACTGGACATAGTTCAGTGGGCCAGGGCACATATGCGGCCTCTTCAATCCTCTCTTATCCACAGATAGTCTCTGGTCTCTCAGGGTTACCAATTAAGACTCCCGTGGCTTCCCCAGGCATGCCGCACTTTGACCTGGTGGCTTCACAGTCCTCACCTGTGGAAGATGTTATGGAATTTGTCATACAACCATACTCCTGTGTGCTCTGTGAGTTTGTTGTAACAGACTTCAGCAGCACATCCTGTTCTCTGCAGTTAGAGGCCTGATAACAGTCATATCTGTAAACTAGTACAAACCAGTTTTAGCTGGACATATAAGAATAACTGTAGGTAAAACACGGTAATGACCAGGCGGAGCCCTGTGTATGTGCAGGATTGCTGATTGGGTGATATGTGAGATGGTCCTATGTGATGGGAATTGTATATAAGTGACTGCTCATCTAAAGAGTCCTGGAATATTCCCTTGGCAAGAGAAGATTTATATCCTTTCCCAGGGGTGTAGTCTCTAGGAAATATACTCCCCCCCCCCCCCCCCGCCCCTTATTGTGGGTGAGAACTATTTTCTTACAGCAGACAACTATTTACTGCTTTATTTATATTCTCTTTTTCCTTGACTTTTGTACCAACTCAGACCCGGTGATATTTCCTGTCACTGGTAAAAAGATAAAAAGAGGAAGAAAGAGAGAGGCTTTTTATCTTTTTACCAATGACAGGAAATATCACCGGTTCTGAGTTCTCCTTTCTGCTACATTTTTGTGAAATAAGCCTGACTCTTTTATAATTACCAAAAGCAACTGATCTTAGATTTTGTAAGCTTACAACTATTTGCTACTGATACCTGATCCTGTATTGGTGAATAATAAAAAGATATTTTTTCTTTCTAATTTCTGTCTAACTTCTTCCGTTATCTGAGAATAACATAACCAAACACATGCAGCCAGTACGAAGGGCATATCTCTGGCAACTCCGCAGTGCACAGTTATAGTCACAGATGTCAGTCTCTTCGGATGGGGAGCCCATTGTCTTTGCCGTTATGCCCAGGGAACTTGGTCGGCGATGGAAGCAACTCGGCTGATCAATCGCATTTCAGACTCTGTTGTTCGGCAAAGAGATGTGTGTGTTTTCGAACAGCACAATGGCGGCAGCTTGCATCAATTGCCAGGGCGTCACACACAGTCCAGCTCTGGTGACCGATGCAGATCGCCTACTCGAGCGGAGGTGCACCTGCAATGCATGTCGGCAGCACACATTGCGGGTCACAGCAATCTGCAGGTGGATTTTCTCAGCCATCACTCCCTGGAGCAAGCGGAGTGGGAACTGTCGGCAGAGGCGTTTCGTCTGATTTGTCGGAAATGGGGCACACTGTCAATGGATCTTATAGCTACTCAGGCAAATGCCAAGGTGCCTGTCTTCTTCAGCAGACAGAAGGAGCCTGGGTCTGCAAGGCTAGACACTTCTTCAACCTTGGCCGGAGGATCCTCATCTTTATGTGTTCCCCCTGTGGCCCTTGATTGGGCGGGTGCTGCATCGCATCAGGCAACACCCGGACCGGGTCATTCTAGTGGGTGTGGATTGGCCTCGGCGCCCTTGGTATGCGGACTTGGTGTGGCTTCTTGTGTAACCGCCCTTTCAACTACCGGATCTTCCCGGTCTCCTTCAGGGCCCGGTTCAGATAGAGGGTCCCTACCACTTTGGTCTTACAGCCTGGCTCTTGAGAGGGCACGTTTGAGGAAGAAGGTGCTATTCTGAGGTGGTGATAACTACCTTGTTGTAGGCTCGCAAGTGGTCTACCCCGACAGCATATGCTTGTGTTTGGCACTCCTTTGTGGTGTGATGTGAGGCTCGCGCTTGGTCTCCCTTTCAGGCTTCTATGGGACAGCTTTTGGCCTTTTTGCAGGCTGGTTTGCATAAGGGGCTAGCCCAGAGGTTCCCAAACCTGATCCTGGAGGCACCCCAGCCAGTCAGGTTTTTGGAATATCCACAATGAATATTCATGAGTGAAATTTGCATGCACACTGCCTCTAGCTTGCAATTTGCTTCGAGTCAAGGTGGCGGCTCTAACTAGTTTTCGAGGTGACATTTTGGGTTCCTCTCTGGCTGCTCATCCTAATGTAGTATGATTCTTATGCAAGGTTCTTCATCTGCACCCTCCACTGTGTTTTCCCTGTCTGTCCTGCTACCTTAACTTAGGTCTCAGGGCATTGCAGAGTCCGCCTTTGAGTCTTTGCGTAAGGCTTCAGAGAAGGATCTCACCTTGGATGCAGAGGAGTAGCCTAATAGTTAGTGCAGCGGGCTTTGATTAGGCTCCTTGTGACCTTGGGCAAGTCACTTAACCCTCCATTGCCCCAGGTACAAAAAAACTTAGATTATGGGCCTCCTAGGGACAGAGAAATTACCTTTATCTAATGTGTACAGCGCTGCGTACATCTAGTGGCTCTATACAAATGATTAGTAGTAGTACCTTAAAAGCGGTTGTCAGTTGGTTATGGAGCCTTTTGCTTATATGATACACCATGACCCAGAGATATCGGGGATCCTAGTGGGTGGAAGAACACATAAAATTGCATTGTTTGCAGACGATGTCCTGCTCTACGTGACTAGACCTTTGTCAACATTCCCTAGACTTCTTCAGCTTATTGAGGAATACGCTGCGGTGTCTGGGTTTAAAGTTAACATGGCAAAGTCTGAGGCTCTCAATGTTACAATGCCCACTGAAACAGTGGCTGAGTTAAAGGCGTCTTTCCCATTTCGATCGGCTCGTCGGCAGGTTAGATATCTGGGGGTAAACTTGACCTCGACTCTATCGGAACTCTTTTCGGCTAACTATAAAAAGTTGGTTAAAGTCATTGCTGCAGATATGGAGAGATGGGGCGAGCTGGAGACCTCCTGGTTTGGCTGGATAGCTATTATTAAGATGAACGTGCTGCCTCGTCTCCTATATTTATTCCAAGTGCTGCCTGTGATGATGCCCAGGCGATTTCTTGCTTCTATACAGGATCGTATTGTGCGCTTCATCTGGACAGGAAAATACCCAAGGTTATCACGTGCCCTGTTGTACCAAGATCGGAAAAGGGGAGGGCTGGGGGTTCCGAACCTCCATTGGTACTATCGGGCGGCTCAGGGGAAGGCAGCTATAGAATGGTACCAAGACTACCCAGACCGGCAGTGGGTACACATTGAACAACAATCTTTAGGGCCTACGCCGTTGGGGGCGCTTATGTGGCTGCCGAAGCCCTTTCGTCGTATGAAGGAGGGGGTGTGCTCTTCAGTGGAGGTTACTCTACATTATTGGGATAAATTGTTTCAAGGGGGCCGCTGTGAACTCTCTCATTTGGCCCCAATCGCATACAATCCCTTGTTCTTGCCTGGGACCATAAAAGGGGTCTTTACCAGATGGTACGGAGAAGGGTTGCGTACATGGGGCCAAATGTTTGACAGCACTACTCTGCTTAGACAAGCAGTCCTTACAGCAGAGTTCCCTGGGGTGAAAGGATATGAGTTTGCATACTGCCAATTGTCACACTTCCTCCGCACTGCGGCAGTGCGCCTGGTGATCCAGAAGGAAAACCCTCCCCTAGAGGTGATTTGTGAAAGATCCACCACTTCTCGTGGTTTGATTGGTAGCCTATACGGGTGTGTCAGTGCACAGGTCCCGATCTACAGTACTCATAGGAGGGGATGGGAAAAGGAATTGGGAGTGACATTGGGTGAACAAAGATGGGAGAGAATTGAGAGAGAGGTGATGGGTGTCTCCACGTATGTACCACTTAAAGAGAATGCAGTAAAAGTACTATTCAGATGGTACCTAACGCCGGATCGCCTCGGGCGCATATACCCGACTCTGTCGGGCTTGTGCTGGAGGGGGTGTGGTATGCGTGGCACCATGGGGCACATCTGGTGGACCTGCCGTAAAGTTAAAGCATTTTGGAGGGTGGTTCATAATAGGATGCAGAATTGGTTGGGGTCTTCTATCCCATGGGCCCCAGAGGTGTTCCTTTTCCCCACAAAAGTGGCTAGGTTAAAGCCCTGTCAACATCAGCTGTTGAAGCAGGTGACAAGTGTAGCCCGTATGGTAATTGCTCAACACTGGAAACAACCGGGGATACCATCAGTTATGAAATGGCATAACAAATTGAAATATGTGTGTGAGATGGAAAGGCTGATAGCAGTTTGAAAGCATCAGACACATAAATGGCATCTGGTATGGAAGCTTTTTATTGATGATGCAAAGAATGTTTAGATCGTGAGTGCTGTTTGTGAGTTTCTGGAACTCTGACATGGTTCATCAGTTGGGTGGGTAGAGAGAGAGAGGGGAGGGTGGGATAGGGAGGGTTCAGGAAAAAGGAGGGTCGTTATCTTTGAAAACTCTTATAAATATTGAAGTTATTAACAGATGCAAAAAGATGCTACGCTATATTGAAGAGCTGTACTACATGGTATTAATGCTGTCTGGATTTAGATGTGATAATGTATTTACAGTTTGTTAAATCTTGCATGTTGTAAAGAGTGCATTTTCAATAAAGACTTCTTATAAATAAATTAAAAAAAACGGTTGTCAGCTATCGTTGTCTAGGGTTGGTTCCGGGGTCCACTTCACAGAGGCAGTGGGTTCCCACAGAATAAGCAATCCACACGGATTTGGATATATAAAGTATATTATATTTGCATACATGTATTGGCTCACAGCACTTAGTACAGGAAAAAGGGTACAAGCTGTCTCTGGGTGTTTGTTCAGAGGAAGAAATAAACCTTGGAATAGGGCTGTCTGAGAATGGGGGGAGCAGAGCCAGGTGCTGTGGTGGCTAAAGATGGAGGTGTGCAGAGAAAGAAGAAGAAGAAACAAAGACAGCCCAGCTGGTGCTGTGGTGGCTAAAGATGGAGGTGTGCAGAGAAAGAAGAAGAAGAAACAAAGACAGCCCAGCAGAGTCCCGTACCCTCTGCTGCAGGGAGAAAGAAAGAGGGAGACAGTAGACCCCAAGCAGAGCTATGTGCTCTGCTGCACAGAGAAAGAAAGAAAGAGGGAGATGTAGTGCCCTGGACACAGAGAAGTGCCCCGGGACAGAGAGAGCGACAGTAGACCCCACGCAGAGCTCTGTGCTCTGCTGCACAGAGAAAGACAGCCCCCCAAATAGTGCCCTGAGCTCTGCTTTATATCTAATAAGAACAGAAAAAGATCAAAACTTATCTTTCTTCCAGTTATTTCCTTTACAGAACTCCAGATTACTTTCTGAAGTCAGGAAAGCTTATCTGAAGTCAGGAAGACAAATTTACCTCTTTGAAATCCCTAGTGATGGAGCCTCTATGTCTGGCCTTGGTTGCTCAGAAGCCCTGTTCCCAGATGGAACAAAAGGTATGTTAATCAAGAGTAATTGAGAAACCAAAGGGCTATCAGGCCTCAGACCACCATTTGGTGCCATCCTCAGTGGTTCCTGAAGGGGAGGGGGGAGAGTTTATCAGAGGTCAGAAGCTGGTTTAATATTGTCAAACTGATTTCATATTAATATAAGTATGTCCAGCAATAATTTTGACCTCCCGCAATCCTGACAGCGGTATTTCTGGTATCGATGGCATCAGCTCGGAGGGTCTCTGAGATTCAGTCTCTATCATGTCGTGATCCTTTCTTGCAGTTTTTGGAGGTGGGAGTGACCTTGCGGCCTGTGCCTTCCTTTTTGCCAAAGGTCATCTCGGCTTTTTATCTTAATCAACTTCTGTTTCTTCCAGCCCTTTGGGAGGAGGATTATCTTTCGGACTTCCATGTGCTTCGTTCTTTGCATGTGCGTTGGATCCTTCTCCGCTATTTTCAGATGTTCAGCGACTTTCGCTGGACTGACCATCTGTTTGTGCTGCTTTCTGGCCCTTGACATGCGGCTTCTAAGCTGACTATCGCTCGATGATTTAGGGAAGTGATTTTCTCTGCTAACATGTTGTTTAGTCAGGTGGCACCGGAACCTTTGCGAGCCCATCGACTTATGGGACAGAAACTTCATTCTGTCCCTGGAGGAGATCTGCCAGGTGGGTACTTGGGCCTCGTTACACACTTTTTCGAGGCATTATAGGGTGGATGTGGTGGACAGATCTGATGCTTCCTTTGGAGCGGCAGTTCTGGCTCGGGGGGGGGGGGGGGGGCCAGGTTCATGGATTTATCTGCTACCTGCACTAAGGAAAGAAACATTGTCTTACCTCATAATATTCTTTCCTTTAGCTGTACCAGATTAATCCAGGACCCCTACCTGGCTTATCATCACAACATCTTTTTTGCTGTGTGTTTGTTGTTTCATTCTGTTTAGAATTCTTCTAGTAGAGGAAGTGACGTCACGCGGCTGAATGGCCGCTTAACTCCTGAGCTCCGTGTCTCCTCACCCTCTCAAAGGTGCCTCCCGAATTAAAAACCTCTCTAAAATCGCGGACGGGACTATAAGTGATCGTAGAACGTCCCAGGCAAATCGCCATGAGTAAAAAAAGCGGAGCGCAGCAGCGCGAACATGATCGACCGGCCACGAGGCAAGCGGAGCGGGGCCTTGCGCGCCCTCCATCTCCCAAAGCACGCTGCCCGTCGGAGTCAGGTTCAGCTTCCTCGAGGGAGGATGGTACCGGAGGTATTGAATCGGCCCATATGCAAGCCCTCCCAGCGGATTTGACGCGCTGCCTGGAGACCATTCGAGCAGAAATTAGAATCTCTAAAGAAGAGATCTTAGAGCACGTGGACGCTCTGAGCGTAGATTTGAGAGAGCTGGGAGGCCGAGTGAAATCCTTGGAGGAGAAGGCAGAAGAGCAGGGGGAAAAAAACGAGGAGGTCGATAAACAACTTGCTAAGCTAAAGGAACAGTCGGAGGAATTCCAATATAAATTAGACGACCTGGAAAACCGAGGGTGCAGACATAATTTAAGATTCAGAGGAGTTCCAGAAAATGGAGACCGAGAGGTAATCCCGGAGGTGGTGCGAAATATATGTGCCCAGTTGATGGGAGAAGATTTGGATACAGCTGCAATGGGCATTGACAGGGCGCATAGAGCGCTTGGGAAAATGCGAGATAACAAACCCCGGGACATAGTGGTACGCTTCTCTTCATATAATTGCAAGGACCAGATATGGCAGAAAGCTAGAAAGAACCCCGATGTGGAATTCAATGGGGCGAGAATTGCAATATACCAGGATCTCTCCTTATTTACTTTGAACTCGCGCAGAGCCATGAGACCGGTAATAGAGATTTTGAAGAGAGAGAAGATTCTTTACAGGTGGACATTCCCATTTGCACTTTGTTTTGAGATTAAGGGTGTGCAGCATAGATGTCGAGGAGTGGGAGAAGCCTGGAAACTTCTACACGAGGCTAGATTGGCCTCTACAGCTACCCTACCAATGGAAGTGGCATCCTCCACAAAAGAAAGCACCCAAGAAGCCCAAGACCTGAGCAACAGAGGTGAAATCAGGGAACCGGTGCGAGGAACCAGAACCTGAGACACCCTGAGAGGAGGTGATGTGAAGAGAGACATTTGGGGGACTAATGAAAAATAAAAGACGGTATAAGTTAAATATTGATAAAGTTGAGAATGCATGAGGGAAAGGGAGGGGGAGGGGGCGGGAGGGGGGGCTGTAGGGAGTGTTTAGTTGTGTGGTGTTAGGCTCCTGTTTAAAAGTGAGTCTATTCGGCTGGTGGGGTCGCTTCCTTGTAACACCCACCTGGTGCCATATGGGACCAGATGGTGGATATTGGATTTTGGGTCAGGGAAGATACGGGATGGGGGGGGGGGGGGAATTGGGGAGGGAGGGATAAGGGATTGAGAACATCAAAACAACCAGGAAGCAAGTGAGTTGGAAGAAGGGGGGTGAAAGAAAGGATAGCCATCCTCCAACTGAAGTGGGGAGCAACTATAGAATAATCAATGGTGGGATTTAAATTGGTAACTTATAATATGAAGGGGTTCAATTCCCCTTATAAGAGGCACGCGCTGTTTCGAGAACTGCAGCTGTTGAAACCTCAAGTGGTCTTTTTGCAAGAAACACATTTAACGCAAAAGTATGAGAGCCTGCTGTCCTCTAAACAGTATCCACTGGTGGTGTGTGCCTCAGATGTAAAGGGGGCTAAAAAACGAGGCGTGGCAATACTATTTCACAGACAGGTCCAGGTGCAGATTGTACGTTCTAGAAAGGACAGGGAGGGAAGATTTCTTCTACTGCAAGTGGTGCTGGAGCAGGAGGAGTATACCTTGGCAAGTGTATATGCGCCAAATGAGAGACAGGGGGAGTTTTTCCTTCGTCTCCGAAAAGAGATGCAGAGCTTTGCCAAGGGGAAAGTAATAATGGCGGGAGACTTTAATGCCACTATGCAGCCTGGATTAGATCGTTCTACTCCTCCTGCCCCGCTGGATTGTAAAATTTCACAGGCTTTAAGAGATTGTGTGGATGAGCTGGGCTTATATGACGCCTGGAGACTGGCACACCCCAGGGTGAGAGACTACACATTTTACTCCCAGGTTCATCTGTCTTATTCCAGGCTTGACTACATCTTTTTAGACAAGGAACTGTCTGGGGGAGAGGGGGAGTCTTCTGTAGGCCACATTAGCATATCGGACCATGCCCCGACCTGGTCTATTCTTCCGTCCCTAAGAGAGGAACCGAGAGAAAAAAGATGGACGCTCAACAATGGTTTGCTACAGGACCAGGAATTAGTAGCGGGGTTTCGTCCAGTGTTGAAAGAATACTTTGATATGAATTTAGAATCGGGACCCTCTCTGGGAACGGTGTGGGACGCCTTTAAGGCAGTCTCCAGAGGCTATTTTATACAGGGAGCAGGTCGGAAGGCGAGGGCACATAAAGTCAAATTAGCCCAATGTATGGATGAACTTGGGAGACTAGAGGCGAAATATAGGGCCACGGGGTCCCTGAAGGACATGCACAGATTGCAGGCGGTTAGATTGGAGCTCGGTTCGCTCCATGAAGACAGCTTGCAATTTGCATACGCAAGGATGAAGCAGGTCTATTATGAACACACTAACAAACCCGGTAGGTTACTAGCAATCAAATTAAGACAGTTGAGATCCTCTCGTCACATCATGAAAGTCAGAGATGGTAAAGGGCAGGTGGTGCATAGATCAGCACAGATCAGATAGTGCTTTGCTCAATACTATGAGAACCTATATAGGGAGGACGCCACTGTGCAGACCGAGAAAATTGACGATTACTTGGGAGCTAGGGGGCTGGCGGTGCTGACCGAATCACAGAGGGAAGAGTTAGAGTGTCCGGTTCGGGTAGATGAGGTCATTAGGGCTATAAAAACTTTGCCCACAGGGAAGGTACCTGGGATGGACGGATTCACCAACGAATTTTTTAAGGTATACGCTGTGGAGCTGGCCCCCTACCTGACACTGATTGTTAACTCAGTGAGGGAGGGTGTGTCACTTCCTAAGACTATGATGGAGGCGTGGGTGGCTGTAATTCCTAAACCAGGTAAAGATGTCACGTTATGTGCTTCATATAGGCCCATCTCCATATTAAATGCTGATGTAAAAATCTTAGCTAAGGTTCTGGCAAATAGGTTGGGGACTGTGCTTCCTAGCATGATCCATCCGGATCAGGTTGGGTTTGTAGCCAAAAGACAGGCAGCGGATAACATAAGGAGAACGGTGGACCTTGTCTATGCAGCCCAGAGGAAGGATAGACCAACAGTACTGCTTGGATTAGATGCTGAAAAGGCATTTGATAGGGTCCACTGGGGGTATTTAGATAAGGTTTTACACCGGGTAGGGATAGGTCAATTTTACAGAATGTGGATTAGGGCTCTGTACTCAGAACCACAAGCCTGTGTGCGCGTCAATGGAGGGAACTCCGGATTATTTCGGCTGGGGCGAGGAACCAGGCAGGGTTGCCCTCTATCCCCCCTCCTGTTTGCTCTGGCAATGGAACCATTGGCGGATGCCGTCCGAGCTAGCGAGAACATTGCTGGAGTGCAGGTGGGTGGGAGGGAGTATAAGATTGCCCTATTTGCAGACGATGTTCTTTTGACTTTAACCAAGCCATTAATCTCTTTGCCTAATTTAATGCAGGTGATAGAGGAATACGCGACAATATCTGGGTACAAGCTAAACGCTAACAAGTCCACTGGACTGGCGGTGGGAGTCCCTCCTAGAGTGATGGACACCTTGAAGGCGTCCTTTGTCTTTAAATGGGAGGCTAAAGCGTTGAGATATTTGGGAGTGCAGTTGCCTTGTAACTTGTCTGAGCTGTTCACCAGTAATTACCCGTCACTTAAGCGAGCTGTGCAGAGGGACCTGGACAGATGGATGTCTATGGGACTGTCCTGGTTTGGGCGGATTGCTGCAGTAAAGATGAACATTTTGCCCCGACTTCTTTATCTGTTCCAGGTCATTCCCATGAAAATGACCAGAACATTTTTATCAGGTCTACAGGAGGCGATTAACCGCTTCATCTGGAATCAGAAGAGACCCCGATTGCCCAGGGCCCTGCTATATAAGTGTAAGCGGTTGGGAGGGTTGGGGGTACCCAACTTGATCTGGTATTATGGTGCGGCTCAGGCAAGGGCTGCAATAGCCTGGTTTAAAAGGGAGGATCATCATGTATGGGTTGACATTGAGCAAGCGTTGGTGGGGTCCCGGAGACTGGGACAGTTGATGTGGGTGGCGGGTAAATATAGGGGGCAAGTAGATAGATTTCCGCCCACAGTGCAGGCTACTTTTCATTATTGGGATCATATGTTTTCAGATAAGCAGCCATTGATATCAGGTTTGGCCCCGATACTGGATAACCCTTTGTTCGAACCAGGGATGGGGAGTGTCACTTTTCGTAGATGGGCGGAGTCTGGATTAGATTCATTGGGGCAGCTGCACAAGGGAGAGACTATGGTGTCCTTTGAAACATTGAGGGACGATTTTGGGCTTAGACAGGGGGACCGATATGCCCACCTACAGCTGATGCACTTTTTGAAGAGTTCTGCATATGTAGAATGTTTGAGGCGAGAGGTTCATCAGCTGGAGGAAATGTGTGTAGAGGACAAAGATACCCGGGGTATGATAACTAAACTGTATGCTTACCAAGAGACCAGAGCTAAACCGTCCCTTCTACACAGGCAGAGATGGGAACAGGAGCTGCATTTTACATTACCGGAGCCCGAGTGGGAGGCTCTGGAAAAGCAGATTTTGAAGTCATCCGTGTCAGTAGCTACACAGGAGAGCGCCATAAAGGTATTCTACCGGTGGTATCTGACACCGGTTCGACTAAATCATATGTTCCCCCAGGTATCAAAACTTTGTTGGAGGAACTGCGGGGGGCTGGGGACTGCAGGTCATATATGGTGGCTATGCCCAAAGGCGCAGGCCTACTGGAAGGGTGTGCGATCTCGATTACAGAGGTGGCTGGAACGGTCAGTGCAGTGGCATCCTTCAGTTTTCCTGCTTGGGTCTAGGCCGGCGGGGCTAACGTCTGATCAGTGGATCTTGACAAGGTATGCTTTGCATGCTGCTCGAATAAACTTAGCGCAAAGTTGGAAATCCCTGGTAGTACCCCCAATACGAATATGGATCACTAAAATAAGATACATGTGTGAGATGGAAAGACTGACTGCCGTGAAACGGAGAACTGTGCATAAGTGGGAAAGAATCTGGGAACCCTTCTTACAAAGGTGCTTTGGTTGAAATATGTGATGGGAGATAATTGGGGAGTAGTAGGGAATAGATGGGGGGGAAGGGAGAGGGAGTGTGGGTGGATAGGGAGGTTTAAAATACCAAAATTGGATAAAAATTGAAGTAAAATATGATTCTAGTTACAGCATTGATATTATGTTGGTACCCTTCGGGTGCTAGAGTTATGTATATTGAGTGTTCCAGAATATATGGTTTTGTAAGGTGGCACGCATGTATTTTAATGTTCATCAATGCTTAATAAAGACTTCTTTAAATTAAAAAAAAAAAAAGAATTCTTCTAGACATCTGCAAGATAAACATTAACTCAGAATCTAACCATATGTTCCAGTTTCTGCTAATTCTTTGTTCTGTTCAAGCTGTTGGGTTCTTCTTTTTCGTTAGTGAGGAAAGTTCCTTACGGTTTAGTTCCGGGTTTTTGCTTTGTGATGAGATATTTACTAAACTATGAAGGGAAATGGGGACTTGATATACCGCCTTTCTGAGGTTTTTGCAACTACATTCAAAGAGGTTTACATATATTCAGGTACTTATTTTGTACCAGCGGCAATGGAGGGTTAAGTGACTTGCCCAGAAGTCACAAGGAGCTGCAGTGGGAATCAAACTCAGTTCCCCAGGATCAGAGTCCACTGCACTAACCACTAGGCTAGTCCACTAGTCCAGTGTCACTCACTTAAGTTAGTTAGTTATTACTATCTCCACTTGCTACCAATATAAGGGTTAAAGATCTTTTCAATTAGTCACTTAGTATAACAATCAACAACATATACCTCTATTCAGGAAATCTAGACTGCCCCAACTTGACATGCCCCAACTTGACATTTCGTCCTTTAGATTGTAAGCTCCTTTGAGCAGGGACTATCCTTCTTTGTTAAACTGTACAGCGCTGCATAACCCTAGTAGCGCTCTAGAAATGTTAAATAGTAGTACTAGTAGTAATATGTGACCTTTCAGTTATCTAAATTTTTTATATATGCATTATACAATATAATGCATATATAAAAAATTTAGATAACTGAAAGGTCACCTATGTTGTTGATTATCTCCACTTGCTGGTAGATGGATACAACCCACCAGTTCATGGATTCATCTGTTGCAGCTAAAGGAAAGAAAATTATCAGGTAAGACATAAGTTTTCCATAGTAAACAAAAAAAAATTGAATATCACTCTTTCATATACTGGAAGCCTATGAACTTTTCATATTGTATCAGTTTTCTTCAGAGAATAAATTGGGTGTAACGCTGTATTCTGGTTAGATTTAAGGTTTTTTTTTTTTAAAGCTGCTTTGAACAGCCCAAATAGATGATGTTACAGTAATGTTTTATTAAAAACTTTATATAGCACAAAGCTTTACCAGTTCAAGATACGTACAATAGAAAAGGAAAAGAACGCCATTATACAGCTGAAAAAACATAACCCAACATTGTTATATTTGCTCACAGACTAAGGCCCCTGTTTACAAAGCTGCAGTAGTGACTGCCGTGTGGCAATGCAGACTTTGAATGGGCTGTGCCAGCATTAGCACACCAGCAGCTGCTATATTACAGTATCAGTAAATCCCCACACCCAGCAACACAACACAACAATGATTATACTGGACAATATACAATTTTCATCCTTTCCATCCTCATGGTGCCTGATACACACCTACCTCACTTCAACCACAATATAACCTGTATTTGTTATCAACCGACTGGCGAACGCCTGTACGGTACTCAATGTAAGCCACATTAAGCCTGCAAATAGGTGGGAAAATGTAGGATACAAATGTAACAAATAAATAAATCATTAAGAGGGGCCTTTTGCAATGCCGCACTAGTGTTTTTAGCTCGTGGTAAAAAATCAGCTGGTGGTAAACGCTGAGACACCCTTAGGAATATAATAGATGTCTTCCGTGATTTAAGTTTAGTTTCTGCATGTTCAAGTTCTCATTTTCGAGCTTGCTTTCATTGTGGTATCTGGATTATTTAACAGACCTGTCTCTGTAGTGCCCAGTTGAGGAAGTGCAAAGTATATTTCATCAGGATTTGGTATGGGTGGTGCTATTAGATGACTGCCATTTTCAGATCTTTTTGACTGTTTGAAGATGGGATGGAAAAGCCTCAGATATGCTCGACACAGCACCTTCTCGCAAACGAACACAATACAAGCTGGTTCTGTCAGTGTCCTCTTTCTGAAGTGCTTTGAGCACAAAACTGCAAATTTTGAGGGAACAAAATTTTTACATTAAACTGCAGTAATCCAACACTGTTGATGAACGGGATTTGATGGAAATGGAAATCTAAGCAAAGAATATGTGACAATTACCAACTGATATTATTATATGAATGGTTTAGCCAGACAACTATCAGAGCCAGCCACGGTTGTATAATTTACATTATAATTGTGTTCAGATTTGGGTAGTGTGTAAATGCTATTCTCCAAGGACAAGCAGGCTGCTTGTTCTCACTGATGGGTGACGTCCACGGCAGCCCCTCCAATCGGAACACTTTCTAGCAAAGTCCTTTGCTAGTCCTCGCGCGCCGATGCGCACCGCGCATGCGCGGCCGTCTTCCCGCCCAAACCGGCTCGTGCCGGCCAGTCTTCTTTTGTCCGCGATCGGTACGGTTGTGTTTCGCCGTTCGCGCCCCGAACGTTGACCTCGCGCGTCGTTTTTGGACTTCGCTTGAAAAAAAAAAAAAGTGTCGGAAGGAGACCTTTTCGGTCTGTTCCCCTTCCTGTATTTCTAGTTTTGCCCCGGTAAGTTTTCTTTCGTCGTCGGGGTAGGCCCTTTTTAGGCCTCGGTTCGAAGTTTTCTTCTCCCTTTTTTTGTGGTGCCATTTTCGCCATTTCGAGTTTTGATCTCGCCGTCGCAATTTTTCCGCCCATGACATCGAAGTCTTCCAGCGGCTTCAAGAAGTGCACCCAGTGCGCCCGGGTAATCTCGCTCACTGACAGGCACGCGTCGTGTCTTCAGTGTCTGGGGGCTGGGCACCGCCCGCAGGCCTGTCATCTGTGTTCTCTTTTGCAAAAGCGGACTCAGGTAGCGAGATTGGCCCAGTGGAACGTTTTGTTCTCGGGCTCTTCGTTGGCATCGGCACTGGGAGTATCGACTGCTTCGACGTCGTCGGCGCCCGGACCTTCATCCTCGCCCCCGATTGCATCGAGTGCATCGAGGCATCGGCCCTCTGCATCGGGGCCGAGACATCGGAGGTCGGCGTCGGTGGTACCGAGACCTCCTCGTCTGCTGATGTCGTCGGACGGTGGTACTTCGTCTGGAGTGCAGGTGAGGGCTGTCCATTCCCCTGCTGGTGGCGGTGAGCCTTCGGGTGGGTCTCCCCCTACCCTGAGGGCTCCTGCGGTACAGCCCTCCCGAGACCGACCTCCTTCGGCCTCAGCCCCGAGGAAGCGACAGCTGGATTCTACGTCCTCCTCATCGGTGCCGGGAAGCTCCGGTGACATGTTTCGTCCCAAAAAGTCGAAGAAGCATCGTCACCGGTCCCCTTCCCGTGTCGGCACCGAGAGACCAGTAGGCATCGGCACCGAGAGGACCGCTCGCCCTCTGTTCAAGAGGTGTCGGTGCGCTCCCCTTTGGACAGCCCGGAACAGCCTCCACGCCCGGAACAGATTCTGACATCGACACCTGCATCGGCTTCTATGTCTTTTTCCACAGCCGCTCTGCACGAGAGTCTCCGGGCCGTTCTCCCAGAGATCCTGGGAGAGCTGTTGCGCCCTACCCCTCCGGTACCGGGGGTGCTTGCGCCACCTGTACCGTCGAGCGAGGCGCCGGCTGGCCCATTGCCCGGGGTGAGGTCTCCGACATCGGTGCCGCTTGCGGTACCGACTGCGGTAACCTCCCAGGAAGGCTCCCCGACTACGTCGGCGGAGGGAGCTTCGCCGGTGCGGGCGAGGGAGTCTACCTCTCGACGCTCCCACCGTGGCTGTGGTTCCACGGAGTCGAGCCGGGCACGGCTGCAGACACAGGTCCGTGAACTTGTGTCTGACACCGATGGTGAGGCCTCGTGGGAAGAGGAAGAGGACATCAGATATTTCTCTGACGAGGAGTCTGAGGGTCTTCCTTCTGATCCCACTCCCTCTCCTGAAAGGCAGCTTTCTCCTCCCGAGAGTCTGTCTTTCGCTTCCTTTGTCCGGGAGATGTCTACGGCCATCCCCTTCCCGGTGGTTGTGGAGGACGAGCCCAGGGCTGAAATGTTTAAGCTCCTGGACTATCCTTCTCCACCTAAGGAAGCGTCCACAGTACCCATGCACCATGTCCTAAAAAAGACATTGCTGGCAAACTGGACCAAGCCTCTAACTAATCCCCACATTCCCAAGAAGATCGAGTCCCAGTACCGGATCCATGGGGACCCAGAGCTGATGCGCACTCAGTTGCCTCACGACTCTGGAGTTGTGGATTTGGCCCTAAAGAAGGCCAAGAGTTCTAGGGAGCATGCTTCGGCGCCCCCGGGCAAGGACTCTAGAACCTTGGACTCCTTTGGGAGGAAGGCCTACCATTCTTCTATGCTCGTGGCCAAAATTCAGTCCTACCAGCTCTACACGAGCATACACATGCGGAACAATGTGCGGCAGTTGGCGGGCTTGGTGGACAAGCTCCCCCCTGAGCAAGCCAAGCCATTTCAGGAGGTGGTCAGGCAGCTGAAGGCGTGCAGAAAATTCCTGGCCAGAGGGGTGTATGACACCTTTGATGTTGCGTCCAGGGCCGCTGCTCAAGGTGTGGTGATGCGCAGACTCTCATGGCTGCGTGCCTCCGACCTGGAGAATAGAATCCAGCAGCGGATTGCGGACTCGCCTTGCCGTGCGGATAATATTTTTGGAGAGAAAGTCGAACAGGTGGTAGACCAGCTCCACCAGCGGGACACCGCTTTTGACAAGTTCTCCCGCCGGCAGCCTTCAGCCTCTACCTCTACAGGTAGAAGATTTTTGGGGGGAAGGAAGACTGTTCCCTACTCTTCTGGCAAGCGTAGGTACAATCCTTCTTCTCGACAGCCTGCGGCCCAGGCTAAGCCCCAGCGCGCTCGCTCTTGTCAGCAGCGTGCGACTCAGCAAGGCCCCTCAGCTCCCCAGCAAAAGCAAGGGACGAGCTTTTGACTGGCTCCAGCAGAGCATAGCCGACATCCAAGTGTCAGTGCCGGGCGACCTGCCAGTCGGAGGGAGGTTGAAAGCTTTTCACCAAAGGTGGCCTCTCATAACTTCCGATCAGTGGGTTCTCCAAATAGTCCGGCAAGCATACACCCTCAATTTGGCCTCAAAACCTCCAAATTGTCCACCGGGAGCTCAGTCTTACAGCTTCCAACACAAGCAGGTACTTGCAGAGGAACTCTCTGCCCTTCTCAGCGCCAATGCGGTCGAGCCCGTGCCATCCGGGCAAGAAGGGCTGGGATTCTATTCCAGGTACTTCCTTGTGGAAAAGAAAACAGGGGGGATGCGTCCCATCCTAGACCTAAGGGCCCTGAACAAATATCTGGTCAAAGAAAAGTTCAGGATGCTTTCCCTAGGCACCCTTCTCCCCATGATTCAGGAAAACGATTGGCTATGCTCTCTGGACTTGAAGGACGCCTACACGCACATCCCGATACTGCCAGCTCACAGACAGTATCTGCGATTTCAGCTGGGCACACGTCACTTCCAGTACTGTGTGCTACCCTTTGGGCTCGCCTCTGCGCCCAGAGTGTTCACGAAGTGCTTGGCTGTAGTAGCAGCGGCACTTCGCAGACTGGGGGTACACGTGTTCCCATATCTCGACGATTGGCTGGTGAAGAACACATCCAAGGCAGGAGCCCTGCAGTCCATGCAGATGACTATTCGCCTCCTGGAGCTACTGGGGTTTGTGATAAATTATCCAAAGTCCCACCTTCTCCCAGTGCAGAAGCTCGAATTCATAGGAGCTCTGCTGGATTCTCGGACGGCTCGCGCCTATCTCCCAGAGACGTCTCGCGGGTGCGGACGTCCCAGCAGATCACAGCTCGGCAGATGTTGAGATTGCTGGGCCAAATGGCCTCCACAGTTCATGTGACTCCCATGGCCCGCCTTCACATGAGATCTGCCCAATGGACCCTAGCTTCCCAGTGGTTTCAGGCTGCTGGGGATCTAGAAGACATGATCCACCTGTCCACAAGTTTTCTCAAATCCCTGTATTGGTGGACGATTTGGTCCAATTTGACTCTGGGACGTCCTTTCCAAATTCCTCAGCTACAAAAAGTGCTGACAACGGATGCGTCTCTCCTGGGGTGGGGAGCTCATGTCGATGGGCTTCACACCCAAGGAAGCTGGTCCCTCCAGGAACGCGATCTACAGATCAATCTCCTGGAGTTACGAGCGGTCTGGAACGCTCTGAAGGCTTTCAGAGATCGGTTGTCCCACCAAATTATCCAAATTCAGACAGACAACCAGGTTGCCATGTATTACATCAACAAGCAGGGGGGCACCGGATCTCGCCCCCTGTGTCAGGAAGCCGTCAGCATGTGGCTCTGGGCTCGCCGGCACAGCATGGTGCTCCAAGCCACATATCTGGCAGGCGTAAACAACAGTCTGGCCAACAGGTTGAGCAGGATTATGCAACCTCACGAGTGGTCGCTCAGTTCCCGTGTAGCGCGACAGATCTTCCAGGTGTGGGGCACCCCCTTGGTAGATCTCTTCGCGTCTCGAGCAAACCACAAAGTCCCTCAGTTCTGTTCCAGGCTTCAGGCCCACGGCAGACTGGCATCGGATGCCTTCCTCCTGGACTGGGGGGAGGGTCTGCTGTATGCTTATCCTCCCATTCCTCTGGTGGGGAAGACTTTGTTGAAACTCAAGCAAGACCGAGGCACCATGATTCTGATTGCTCCTTTTTGGCCGCGTCAGATCTGGTTCCCTCTTCTTCTGGAGTTGTCCTCCGAAGAACCGTAGAGATTGGAGTGTTTTCCGACCCTCATCACACAGGACGAAGGGGCGCTTCTGCATCCCAACCTCCGGTCCCTGGCTCTCACGGCCTGGATGTTGAAAGCGTAGACTTTGCCTCTTTGGGTCTGTCAGAGGGTGTCTCCCGCATCTTGCTTGCTTCCAGGAAAGATTCCACTAAGAGGAGTTACTTCTTTCTATGGAGGAGGTTTGCCGTCTGGTGTGACAGCAAGGCCTTAGATCCTCGCTCTTGTCCTACACAGACCCTGCTTGACTACCTTCTGCACTTGTCTGAGTCTGGTCTCAAGACCAACTCTGTAAGGGTTCACCTTAGCGCAATCAGTGCATACCATTACCGTGTGGAAGATAAGCTGATCTCTGGACAGCCTTTAGTTGTTCGCTTCATGAGAGGTTTGCTTTTGTCAAAGCCCCCTGTCAAACCTCCTACAGTGTCATGGGATCTCAATGTCGTTCTCACCCAGCTGATGAAACCTCCTTTTGAGCCACTGAACTCCTGCCATCTGAAGTACTTGACCTGGAAGGTCATTTTCTTGGTGGCAGTTACTTCAGCTCGTAGAGTCAGTGAGCTTCAGGCCCTGGTAGCCCAGGCCCCTTACACCAAATTTCATCACAACAGAGTAGTCCTCCGCACTCACCCTAAATTCTTGCCAAAGGTTGTGTCGGAGTTCCATCTGAACCAGTCAATTGTCTTGCCAACATTCTTTCCCCGTCCTCATTCCTGCCCTGCTGAACGTCAGCTGCACACATTGGACTGCAAGAGAGCATTGGCCTATCTGGAGCAGACACAGCCCAACAGACAGTCCGCCCAATTGTTTGTTTCTTTTGATCCCAACAGGAGGGGAGTGGCTGTGGGGAAACGCACCATATCCAATTGGCTAGCAGATTGCATTTCCTTCACTTACGCCCAGGCTGGGCTGACTCTTGAGGGTCATGTCACGGCTCATAATGTTAGAGCCATGGCGGCATCGGTAGCCCACTTGAAGTCAGCCACTATTGAAGAGATTTGCAAAGCTGCGACGTGGTCATCTGTCCACACATTCACATCTCATTACTGCCTGCAGCAGGATACCCGACGCGACAGTCGGTTCGGGCAGTCAGTGCTTCAGAATCTGTTCGGGGTTTATAATCCAACTCCACCCCCCTAGGCCCATGTTTGTTCTGTTCCAGGCTGCACTCTCAATTAGTTGGTAAATGTTTTAGGTCAATCTCAGTTATGTCCTCGCCGTTGCGAGGCCCAATTGACCATGGTTGTTGTTTTGAGTGAGCCTGGGGGCTATGGATACCCCATCAGTGAGAACAAGCAGCCTGCTTGTCCTTGGAGAAAGCGAATGCTACATACCTGTAGAAGGTATTCTCCGAGGACAGCAGGCTGATTGTTTTCACAAACCCGCCCGCCTCCCATTTGGAGTTGTGTCTTCCCTTCTCTTTGTCTTGCTACATATGAGACTGGCCGGCACGAGCCGGTTCGGGCGGGAAGAGCCCCGGTCGCTGAGCGTACTCGCTGACCTTCCGCCCCCCCATTTGAACGCAAGAGGGGATATTTAATCGGTGCGTTCAATGTTCTATGTTTTCTTTCTGTCATCCTAATTTTCTTTTTGTTTCTCTCTCACACTTTTCTGACCTATCTCCCCGTGGCCATAGTCTCTATGATGTCCCTTCTCTGTCCCTCCTTTATTTTTCTCCTTACTTCTGCCTCTCACGGACATTGCCCACTTGAGGGGTAGTGGGCACTATTATTCTGTCCGTTCCTTTCTTACCTCTCACCTCTCTCCCCATTGTCTCCTATTTTGCTGCCTTCTTATGCTGCACTAATACACCTGTATCTTTGTCCTTGTCCGATTCTGTCCATCTGACTGTCCTTATACTTCATCTTGTATTCATGACCTATATACTGTTCCTTTCGAGTGTTTGCTGTATGAAAGAATATGTATGCCATCTCGATTCTGAGTTTTGGGAGACCATACTTAGCAGATGGTGACTGTGTTTTCTTTTTCAGCACGATTGTCAGTAAGCGGTCTTATGCGGGCTATTCTTTGCCTTACGCCTTGACATTTCGTGTCTTAAGTCTCTGTCCAATATTTGTTTTCCTCCTTCTTTTTCCCTGAACCCCTGTGTATTTTAATCTTATATGACTGCCTTCTAATCATTCTGTTCTCTCTATCTTCTGTCATTCTAACCGCCCATGGCCCCCCCGTTCTACCCAAACACTTCTGTTTCCCTACTCTTGGTTGCCCTTGCCTGTCATCTAAAAATACCTCGGCTTCGCTGAAACCTCTGATTTGGGTTTTCCCCTTCTCACAAACTGTATTGCAGAACTTCTGTGAAAATCTATCTTATTCTTTGCAGTCTTTTCTGCTGTTATGCCCATTTCCCGGTCTTAACCTTCGGTTCTCATCTTGTCGTCTGTGGGCGTGCGCCCTCCCGTTTGCATTTTTCTATATGTTCCATGTCTCTTACGTCCATCAAATTTTCTTTTCCCCTATTCAGTGCGCCTACGGTTCCACCTCCGTTTTTTATTTATTTCTCATCTCGGTAAAAACTCCCTACATTGCTTGTTTTCTCACTATAAAGCCCATTTCCTGTTCCTTATCATTTACTGCGTAGTCCATCTGACTTCTCTTTTTCACAGTTGCTATGTTCTACATTTTATTACTTTTTGGGCGTTGTCCTTTTTTCTGCTATAATCGGACTTAAACAAATATCTCTGTTTGCACATCCTCTGTGTCCCTTTCCCTATTGTCCTCCCCTTTGATAACCACCTTCCCTCTAGATAATCCTCTTTCTCCTAGTCTCCCATTATAGTGAACATCATAGTGCCTATTGGATTAACCTCACACCTTACATACACCTTATTGCCCTCCCCTTCACTTCGTTCGCAAGCCTAACAAGATCACCTTTCATGCCTTTCAAAGCTATTCTTTTTTGCTGTCAGCTTCATGCAACACAGTTTTTGTTGCTTCCGAAAACTTCGCTTAATATATTACTAGCAGCAGTCATAATTGATATATAGTTATTTTCTGTTGAACTAACTCTTTGCCTGCCTGTTACAAAAAGCATGCTTTACACAAGTCTAATCTGCTTTATATGATTTTTTGGTTTTAAAATTGTTATATTACTTATCTTTTCATGCCTCATGCTGCCACGTCCGTTGTACGCGCACTTCTGAGCATGTAAGAATATGCGGATGTATCTTTGCTTTCACTTTTAAAGTTATGCCACTGCATCTTTGTATTCCTTTTCTTGACAAAAATAAAACCCCATTTACCTTGCCGTTTCAATTTATCTGTATGGCCCCTTCCCATGATTTATACTTCATGATTCCTTTGCCCTGTACAGATACCTTTGTATGATGTCTGCCATAAAGGAAAAACACTAAGTTGCTTATTTAAAGGTTCTACAATGTTAAAGTATTTCTCAGACTTATCTCTGCCTGGCTCGTTTCGGATGATTTATTTCGCACTGCTTGCCCTAGCTCCCTTCCTGTCAGCTGTTCCGCTCTATTGCTTTAGAGTTTCCATTTCATTGTGTGTTTAGTGGTTTCATTGTGTGTCATATGGCAAGCTTGTTATCTATAGTAAAGTGAATGTACCTTATCCAAAGAGCTTATATATGCTTACTTTGCTTTAAAATATTTCCTTCTTTGGCCTAGTATATCTACATATTGTTCACACCTTTCACCTGTAGTTTCTGTATGGAACCTTGTTCATAAATCACTTTTCCGTGTTTCAGTTTTTTCTCCTTTTTCCTTTCAATTTAAAAGTGCGTAGCTGCTCAACTTCTTCTTTTAGGGCGGTGCCCACTTCCTTCTTCTTCTCTATACTTCTCTCCCTCTTGACTCTGCTAATCTTTAGCTTTGGAATCAATTATAGAAATTTGGTTTCTAATTATTTTCAGTTATAACATCTTCCCCTGTATTTAGTAATCGCTGCCGGCGTTTCCTGCAATGAAGCCTACTTTTTCTCTTGCCTATATTCCCTGCCCTTATGTCGGCAAGGTTATGTTATTATCTCTGTCAGTGATTTTTTTGCTATCACAGTTTGTTAACAATTGCTTTAATTATACATATTCCCTGTGACAGGTCTGTTCCCAGTTTTAAGTATTGTCAGCCCACATCCCCATTTTTGATCCTGAGAGCTTTTCTCAGGTCATACGTTGCAAAGATTTTGTACCTTCTCTTGTGACAAGCTATCACTAGCTTCCGTGCTGATAAATCATTTTATTTTTCTACTAAAATTCCCATTATGGGTGTTGCAGGTCGCCTGCCTAGTACTGTTTTTATGCAATTGATATTTTACAAAGCATTTCTCTAATTGCTATTGTATGACACAGTTTACAGATTAAGATTTTTAGAACTGCTTCTGTTTGCCTTGGACAGTTATGTTAAAAATATTTGCTAATCAACAATGTATTTTTGTAGAGAGGGTTTTAGGATACATACATATTTCTACAGTTCTTTTCTAAAATTTGATTTGTTTTTCTTTTGCCCAGGATATTGATGCATGAGTTTTTGACTTTGGGTCTGAGCTTATGGCATGATTAATACGCACTCATTTCCTGTAGCACTGCTTGCCCGTAACTTTTCTGCATATCACTGATTATAGCTTACGATACTGTGCCTGGGTTCTAAAAATATATGGTGTACGGCAATATTCTTACTCCAATCATATATTCAGTTTTCTGCAAGCGTAACCCTGTTGTATGGTACATTTTCTCTGCATGTTTAATGATATTCCTATGCTATGGTACATATTCTTTTAAATCACTTATCTGTTGATTAATCAGTTGCTTCTTTGTATGTATCCTCTCCTACAAATAGCAGTGTTTGCATGCCTTCGGTTTCATTTTTGCGACCGCAGCGCTGCATCGCTGCTTATCTAGATTGGGTTTTGTTCTTACAGTATAATATTATCCTTTAACTCCAGTATAATGATTGATAATCCAATTTTGTTGTACAGTTTTTTTCCTCCTCCGATATGGGGAACATAAGAAGGTTGTTGTTCATTGGTTCGCTCAGTTTGTCCATCAAAATAATTTTTTTTCCTCCTCCCTTTGTAAGTCCCACCTACTTCCCCATTTTACGTGTGTCACTTTTGTTTTTGACTTTAATGCATGTTTAAGCAGCACAACAGTGTGAATGATTTTATTTTGTATCGTATTGTCCTGGTTTTGCAGGCTTCCTTACTGTTGGCTGTTTTACTTTAATGCCTTTTGAGTTCCCTTCTTATTTATTACTTAGTAGAAAATCTATTCCCTTGTGACTCTTTTATGGTTCCATCCCCCAAGAGCTTACCTGTATTCAGTCAAAAATTTTGTTTTAACCAGATTTATTTTATTTCCATTATCTTTGCAGTTTGCTTAAGGGATTCTTCCCTTCTATTCTATTCTTTACTTTTCCCTTTCTTAAATACCAGTGTCATGTTATAATTTTTGGCTTTTGATACCGATGTCTGGGACTTACATCCATTTGAGGCTACAAGCCCTTTAATGGATGACGGTATTATTATTATTTGATTTAAAGCAGACTTCCATTCCATTTTCGGAGTGGCCTGCGGTTTCGGCATTATTGCCCACCTATGAGTTACTTGTATAGATGACCGCGGGGTTAATAAAGAGACGTCTAACGACTTTCGTTGCGATTGTGTACAGGTTGACTCGGGCATTCAATATTCTTGGAGGGTTAGTTTTATACGAGAAGTTTTCCTAACTTTTCAACGTTCTAGACTGGTTAGTCATATACGAGAAGTTTCCTAACCACAAATTCTCGACTGGATTGTTGTACACGAGAAGTTCTCAATTCACAGGTCCCTTGGGATGATTAGTCGTACACGAGAAGTTCAATAGTCTGCGGAAACCCATCGGACCGCTGCTCTTCGATTCATGACACCTTCTTCGCTGGTTCTATGAGTCCTTTTTGGGAGTGTTTGCAATGTCCCTTTTTGGGGGCTCTATCATGGGCTGGAGCTCATGGCCAAGTAACCTGGATAGCTCTTGGCAGGCAGGGAAACGGGGTTTCTTTATGTCTTTAGAAGCACACTCTGGGGAGTGGTTTTTATAAATTAGGGGTAGAGTAGTATACACGCTGACACCATTTTCTTAAACACTCGGTCCATCTTTGTGGCTTTCATGTGTCTGTTCATTTAACTTGCGGCTAAAGCATTGAGCTTTCCGCCAATTAGTAATTTCTGTTCTAGGTTCCGCCACCGGGACGCTCTTGAAGACGCGTGAGTATAAAAGTGTTTTTTTATATACGCATGATGCATGTTTTTTTGTTTAAATAATTTTCCCTTGCATGGTTTTGATTTATTGTCCCGGTTGCACACCTCTGAATTTTTGATTCAAGTCATCTTACTCATAGATATTGCATTACATTGCACACATCCTTCTATGAGTTCTTATGTGGATTGTCATCCCCCTATTTCAGATTCCCCTATGTCTTCCTCCGCATCCCCCACTCCCCTGGAAAGAGTCCTTAATTTCTTTCCTGCTGATAGAAAAGAACTTACCCGCTTATGTCAGACCTGGCATACCGCTTGGTCCGCTAAGGATCAAGGACTTGAATGGCCATCAAAGGGCTCCTTTGATCAGGGCAAGCTCCAAGCCTTGGTCTGCTACAATGAGTCCAACAAAAAAGGAAAATCTAGGGATAAACATTTAGCTGCTATTAATAAGTTCATACTTATTGCACGAAACCAACACGATAGGAGCTTAGGTAAGTCAGATACCGACCAAGCCCCTTATCAAGATCCAGTAACACCTACTGCCCCACCACCTTATGATGCTGCTACCGCTGCAGGTACGACAAAGCTTCTACCATGTGCAGTGGGATATACCCCGATACCCCCAGGATATTGTGATAAACCGGTCACAAGTCCTCTGCTGCAGAATTCTCAAGGATCTCAGACAGTGACACCCCCGCTACCTGCGGTATCTCCCGCTCCTATGGTATTTGACCCACCCACTACCGTGCGCATTGCCGGTGTTGTTGATCTATCTCTTCCCTCATCACAACAAAACTCAAACCCAATATCTCAGGGGTCAGCACAAACTCAGACGCCCTTAACCCCTTCAACAATGCCAGTGGCTCAGACTGTTGCTCTGTCGCCCACGGTCACGACTGCCCCAACGATGCAAGCAACTACCCAAACGCTAACTCCACAACCTCATGTCTATCGTACTATTGGTGGTTATGAGATTGACATACCCCCCCCCATTATTGAACATTACCCTTGTGTCCAGGACCCTTTGGTTCCGGTCACCATTCACCACCCGGCTACCAGTCAGATTGATGCGGCTGCCCAGACCTCCACCTGTCCTGTGCCAGGATCAGGATTGACCTCACACATGACTACTCAAACGGCTACCTACCCATACATGGGACATTCAACTCAGACATCACCTCCACCGCCACCTTTGGACTCCTCTGTCCAAACTGGTTTCTTGCCTCCCGCATCCCTGCATTACCCTATTCTGTCTCAGTTACGACAGATGGGCTTCATTCCATGTAGTCCTGCTACACAGACACGGGCTATTTGTCAGGAACTCTGTGATCGGGGCTTTATTACAGCGCCCCCTGTTCCAATGAACCCTTCCATGCCGACTCTAGAACCTGAGTGTTCTACTCCTCCTAGATGGGAGCAATTGGGTGCACGCCCCAAGGGTAAAATTCCCCAATTAGCAGAGGAACTGGCTCGTCTCCGCCGTCCTCTCATACTTCCAGCCAAACCAGGTACTGGGGATCTACCAAAAATAATATCCTCCCCATTAGACGCAGCATGGGAAGTTTTACAACAACAACTCCCAGCTAAATCTGACCTGGAGGATATTCGAAATGAACCTCCCCCAGTGCTAAATTTCTCCTCCTCGGTGGAAGGAGATTCATCGCACCTGGAACTACCCAAGACCCGTCCCCCTGACACACACATTCCTTTAGGGGCAGGTTGTATGCCACAACATGGCACCACATTGGCCAGTATGGGAAATGACCTCGCATTCGTTTCAGAAGGACTTCGTTCCTTACGTAAGTCCATTTCAGAACTCCCGGATACTATTGCATCTGCTGCATCAAAATCCAAAATGCCCCAACAACATGATGTTATTTCACATCATACCAGACAACGCCACCCTCAAAGTTATCTTACTGACGAGGGATCTAGCCGCTGCCTTGCAGTCATTGACGGTCCCCGTCACCCTACAGGTCTGAACATTGATACAGAACCTGGCTTATCTGGTCCACCTAGCACACCCGCCCAATATGTGGCATTACATGAAAATTCATGGTATTATGTTCAACCATGGATTGATAATCTTGCAGGATGGTCTGAGGCGCTTCAGCCTCAGTCCGCCCTCTTCCCACGTGAAGGATCCTTGCGGTCTGATAAGCTCTCACTAGTGAGAGATCTTATTTATGACCACCCTGACCCCCATTGGGATCAGAAAACGACCCTCTACCTAATCCAAGGTCTCCAGGTTTGGAAAAAGTACGAGAATCAATTTCCCCCAACCGCATCAATTGATCTCCTTACATCTTCATTGATTAAACCCTTTGAAAAAGTAAAACTTTTTCCCCTGTTAAATAAGATGTCAGGTGGTGTTCCTCATACGGAGTACACTCCACTTTCAGCAGTTGAATTAAATAGCCTCATACTGCAACTCCCGGATATTGCATTAGGAGGCAACCGATGGTTGAAGAAATTACAGGACATTACACTAGGGACCACCCTGTCAGTTGGAGACATGAAAGCGCTTTTGGGCAGAACCCCACACGCCAGTGTCACTGACATATTCACTCAATCGGGCTATGCCAAATTTGTAACAGATACCGAGTATGATGGCAATCCTTTAACAGAGATTCAGACCAAAGTATTCCAGGAAATCCGGACCATGTATCCGGCTCTAAAAGACTTTTCAGTTATCACTTCTCAGAGATGGGAAATGGATTCAGAGCCTATTGAGGCTTACTTACTCAGACTCCAAGACCTCTATAAAGAAGAGACAGAGGAGAAATTTGACTCCGATAATGCTCTTCCGGTATTCTATCATTTACTTAAGGGAACCCTACCTTCACAGATCAAAACAAAACTTGAAGACACAGTTGGTCTCCAACTAGAAAAATGGCCAAAGATTCGTGAACACATCCTTCATCATTGCAGAAAGCTTATTAAAAGCAAGCAAGATGAAGCCCAACATCGTAAGACAGTACACACTAACTTAGAAGTGCTGCAGACTGAAGATCTCAAAGAGAAAAGAGCCTGTAAGAGCTCCGACACAGATCCCAATACCCCAGATACTTCTCCCCCAGTTATTGTTATGTATGCTGATCAACACTATGACAATAACACCCGAACTCAAGGCCCACGGCCCTATCGTCCAGACCGTAGAAATGATTACCCAGAAGAACGAGGCCGTCGCTCTCAACCCCTACGAGGCCCCCCAAGGGGCCCGCCTGATTCCAATAGACCACCCAGAGACTACCGTTCCCGGCCTAGTCCTGATCGCTTTCCCGATGTCCAGTGCTATCGCTGTCAGCAATATGGACATTACGCACGGGAATGCTCGCTACCACCACAAAACGGACTTCGAAATCAAATCCGCCGAAATCCTCCAGAACGCCAAGCTTTCCCTTTATGGAACCCAGACCAACGCCGCCCACAGTGACTAGGCGTAGTCCATACAAAAGCAGGCATGGATGATCCTATGATCACCCTGCTTATCAGTGATGTCCCTGTCCCCTTTTTAATTGACACAGGCGCTTCTCGCTCTGTGCTGGCCCATGTCCCACACAAACTGCAGAAACTTCTTAAAGTTTCCCCTAACAATATTACCACCACAGGATTTGATGGTGTCCCGACGGACACACCTTTGCTTGAGCCCCTGCCAATTACATATGCGGATCAAAAACTATCTGCTCCCTTTTTGTATGCTCCATTATGCCCTGTCAATTTACTTGGGAGAGATCTGTTGACATTGTTTCACTTTGAAATTCATTTCGATCCTTCCCCTAATGAAAGTACTTCACTCTTGATGGCTGTCACCTCTATGGTTGAGAAACAAATAGAGGTTGCTTTGAACAACCTACCAGGTTTTCTTTGGGCCACACCTGAGAAACCCTATGGTGAGGTTGCAGGCCCTCCCCATCGTATTCAACTGTTACCTGGTTGTAAAGGTCCCAAAATTGCCCAGTACCCGTTAAAACCAGAAGTTATTGCGGGAGCTCAAGAACAAATTGATTCCTTATTACAGCAAGGTATCATTGAAAAGTGTAATTCACCATACAATACTCCATTATTCCCTGTTCCAAAGAAGGAACCTGGCGCCTTCCGTATAGTACAGGACTTACGCGCGTTAAATGACCTCACTTACGCGGTATTCCCGAATGTGGAAAACCCAACTACCCTCCTCAATAGCATTACTTTGCAGACATATCACTCCACTATTGATTTGTCTAACGCCTTCTTTTCCATCACCCTTGACCCTGTAAGCCGCCCGCTAACGGCTTTCCAATTCAACAATACAACCTATCAGTGGACTCGTCTTCCCCAGGGATTTACAGACAGTCCTACAGTCTTTTCCCAAACTTTGGCAGGACACATACAGGAATTCAAACAGTATAGATATGATCTCCCACCACAAACCTCTATCGTTCAATATGTAGACGATATGCTCATTACCTGCCCTGAATTTGACACATGCGTTCAGGTCACCTGTGACTTTCTTGGCTTTCTTGCTACGAAAGGCTATAAAGTTAACAGAAAGAAATTAAAAATTGCTCAGACATATGTTACCTTCCTTGGCCATCACATTGGCCCCCGCCAGAAGGGCCTAGGTCCCGATACTCTCCAACATGTATCCTCCTTGCGGATGCCCACTACTGTTTCTGATCTCAGAGGTGTCCTTGGCATGTTGAATTTTTGTCGCCTTTGGATACCCAATTATTCTGCTCGAACACAGCCATTTTATATGAAACTACAGGGTAAACAGAAAGTTAAACGAGAACCCTTAAACTTCACAACTCAAGAAACAACTGATCTTATGGCTCTTGTAAAAGATGTTATGCTTTCCTCACCATTGGCCACCATCGATGTTTCTCAGGATGTACACCTTTGGGTCGTGCATACTGAGACTACTTGGTCTTGCCTAATCACTCAAGAACATGATGATCTTGCCTGTGGTTACCTTTCAGGTACTTTTTCCCCTGTTGAAAGAGCCTTTGCCACTTGTGAGAAAGGCCTTGTTGCCGCCAGTACAGCTGTCACGAAATTATACAGCTACATTCCTCACCTTCCGGTGATTCTTCACACGTCCCATGATGTAAAATATCTGTTGGACAAACAGATTAGTCACATGACTGTCTGCCGATTGCAAAAGTATCAAGTACTTTTGTTCAGTGTAGTGCACTCTATTCACCCATTAACGTTAACTGACCTTCAACGCCTAGATCCATTACTCACTGTAACAGAAACAGCACAGAATGCAATCTTTCCCCATGAGTGCACTACCCAATTGTCTGTTCCCGAATCCCTCCATCTGCATTCAGAAATCTTGCAGAGTGGCGAGGTTTGGTTTACAGATGGTTCTCAGCAAAACGGAGTTGCCGGCTTTGCCGCCCTCCATTATACACCGGAAGAACATATACTGGATCCTATACAATTCAGGTTACCAGATGCATTTACAGCCCAAACCGCAGAACTTGCAGCGGTTTTATACGTCCTACTGTATAAAGCACTACACTCTGATTTGAGTATTGTCACCGATTCAGACTATGTTTTTGCTTCCTTGCATTCCCATGTTCGCAAATGGAACCAGAGGGGTATGATTTCCTCTACGGGACAACCTCTCAGTCACTTACCTTTGTGGACTGCACTTTTTGATGCGTTGGAGAAGCGCCATCAAAAAGGCCTCCGCACCAGTATCTCCTGGATTAAAGCTCATCAGGAGACAGTTTTTTCTTTCGCCATTAATGGGAACCATGCTGCTGATGAACTAGCCCGTGAGGTCACTTCCTTTTCCAGCCTTCCTTCCGAGTCCCCTACTGATGTGGCGCTTCCGGTAATTGCAACCGAAGTGCCTCCCCTTGACACACCTCCTTCTACTCCTTCAGACTCCACACACTCTGAATCCTCCTCTCCAAACACCCCACCTATTTTCCCTGCACCTCCTGTCATACCCTCCTTACTATCTCCTGAATCAGAGCCCCCTGTTACGTCCCCTCCCCCTGAATCCCTAACCTCAGACTTCTCTACCACCCTCACTTCCTCTCTTTCACAAGCAGAACTCACTTTGTGGAAGCAAGCTGGATGTTTTCTTAATCCGAATGGTCTTTGGACCCATCCTAATGGTCAATTATGTGTTTCACAGCATGTGTTATCCCTTCTTTTGCATGCCCTCCATTATCCTTTACATTTAAATGCTAATACACTGTATGATCAATTGTCTTCCAAGCTATGGGCTCCCCAAATGATGCCCATGTGTCACACCGTAGTTCATAATTGCTACAAATGTTTTCTGTATACACCTAAACGAGGACCTGTCATCCCTTCCGGTCATTTGCCTGTTGTCCAGGGACCTGGCCAACATTGGTATATTGATTTCACAGATATGCAGACACCTGTGCGTGGTAAACGGTATCTGCTTGTCTGCGTGGACAGTTTCTCTAGGTGGGTGGAAGCTTTCCCTTGCACTAGAGAAACCGCACAAACCATGGCACAGTCACTGTGTAATGAAATTATTCCTCGATTTGGTATTCCTGGCAAAATTACCACAGATAATGGTACACACTTTGTGAATGAACTCCTGCAGAACCTCCTTCCAGCACTCGGTATTACCCATAGAACTGTCTGTGTTTACAAACCCACCAGTAATGGTTTGGTTGAAAGATACAATGGGTTGCTCAAAACAAAAATGCGTCAGCTTATGGCAAATGGGATAAAGAATTGGCTTGATGCCCTCCCTTTGGCACTGTTATCTCTCCGTGCCACTCCATCCTCTTCCCTTAAACTGACGCCGTTCCAATTATGTACAGGTCGCCAGATGCGACTCCTACCTGGCAATCCAGACACTCAAGTACCCGATCAATACTCAGTATATTGGGATATCTTGCAGACTATTGTAAGTTCTCTGTCCTCAATTCCACAGGCCATTTCGGACAGAAGAGGGGATTGTGATGCCAATAGATCCCCCCCTTATAAAGTGGGCGATCTAGTGCACCGGCGTTATTACACGCACAAGACCTGGCGAGATCCCATCTACGTTGGGCCCTTCAAGATAGAAGCTCTGTCAGCCACAGCTGCCAAGCTTGAGGACCACACATCCTGGGTCCATCTGAAAGATATCCGCGCCTATCCAAATACCCAATCAGGCCTCCTGGATGTTTCCATTGATGTTTCCAGCACAACAGTCACTGGAAAGACCAGTCCCACCACAAACTCCATCTCCACCACCACTGAGCCCAAGACCACCGACCCCACATCCAACACTCTTGAACCATCTTGACCAACTCGACCAAAGACTTAACCACTTAATCAACTTAGACCATCCATCTCCTGAATCCCATCTCCTTGATCTGGCTGACGTTGTCATCCAAGCCTTCGCTGATTCTCCAGAGTCACCATCTGAACAACCACCTGTATTGGAACCTGCTTTTGAGTTG
>NW_021963326.1:0-119647 GCF_901765095.1 Microcaecilia unicolor | reverse complement strand
ACCCCGGCCAGCAAAGGTACCTAGTGGCAGCGGCGACGGGGGAGGGTCGGCGGCGGCAGGGGGGTCCAAAGTAGAGGGGGCCAGGGCTTAATCTGTGGGGCCCATGCCCCCATGGCCCCACCTAGCTACGCCCCTGGTGGAAATGCCAAAATAACTGAACAAAATCGGGGTGAGGCACCAATGGCATTCAGATCAAGGTGTATATGTTAAATGGGTCCTCATCAAAATTATCACTTTATGAGCAAGTACTTCAGAGATTTTTGAGGAAAAGGCCTCGAGAAACCCTGTGACGTGAAATACAAGTCACTCGGAGTTGGATTTCCTCATCATCGGCCTGAAAAACCTCATGATTCTATTATCATAAAGCTAACTAATTAAGTTAAACTAACTTAGCTTTAGAAGTAAATCTGTGTTCTCTTTAAACATTTCTGTCCGTGATCAACGATAGCCAGCGAACGACAGCCAGTGTTTCGAATTCTGCTTCAGGATCACCGGGCAAATTCCCGCTCTTTATATCTGCCGTCAGTAAAGAGCGGGAATTTGCCCGGTGATCCTGAAGCAGAATTCGAAACGCTGGCTGTCCTTTTACTAAGCTGGAGTAAGCACTAACAGCAAAAAAAAAAAAAAAAGGCCTCAGGCATGCAGCAGTAATTTTGTGATCAGCGAACACTTCCCATGCAAAGAGTAGTCATGTTCTGTGCTAATCGGTTAGCGCATCTACATTGCTATGCGCTATCCAATTAGTGTGTGATTAGCGCGTGAGCCTTTTCTGCCTACAAAATATGTGGCGGTAGGGGCTCAGGTGCTAACAGGAAAATTAGTGCATGGCCATTAATTACAAAAATACAAAAAGCGTCCATCTTACCCATGCAGTAAAAATGGCCTTAGCACATGGGAAGGACCTGCATAAGGATGCCCTAAGGCCACTTTTTACTGCAGTTTGGTAAAAGGACCCCTAACATTGTTAAAGCCATTTATTTATTTACTCAGATTTATGAGACACACCAGCCCACAAAAATGCACCACGCAACTTACAGCCAATAAACATATATTGAAAACAATATGAAAAACCACTTACATCAAAATACAAATAATAATGATAATAATGCCATAAATAATACACAATAAATGAAGCTCAAGTTCTTTACATACCTGTCATGATGGGTGTAAAACATGTTTTGAATACATGATATGCTTCATTTACATATTATTACAGGTACAAAAACAGTATTTACAAATTTATAAATCAAGGCTGGATTACCTACAAGAAAGTATAACCTAACATATCTTATTCTGTGTTTAAGCACAGAGCCATGAATTTGGATTCTATCCATAATCTTGTCTTTTGTGTGATCTGATAAACCCATTTCCCAAATGACTATGTTGTTATATAGCTTCACGTAGTCAGACGGCCAGCTAAAACACAACTGCATAAGTGCCAGTTCCATCTCATTGACAAAAGCAATGAATCCACTTCATTTCTGTCAGAAGGACAAGAACCTGCTCTACTAAGAATGTGTGTTTAAATGGGAAAGAGGCAATCCTGTGTGAACAGTATTCTGAACAATTTCTGAACCATTCGAGTACCTGAATATCTGGAGGTATGATGGCCCTGGGTGTTTAATATTTAGAGGCCCTTTCATTAAGCTGTGTTGAAATTTTGTAGTTACTGCACGTTAATGGTCAAAATTAATACATGGCAACTGCAAAGGCCCTGCGTTAACTGTTGGGGCTGTGCCCAGCATCTTCCCATACAGTTAAGAGGTAATTCTGTAATCTGGCGTCAAGATGTACACGCCACTTATGTGTGTCATAGGTGCCAATAATTGATAGTTATGCATAAATGTGCACTAGGTGCTATTCTATAAGGTAGCACCTAACTGCTATAGGACTGGATTCAGTAAATGGCACTCAAAATTTGGCAGTGAAAAAATCGGCACTGAACGGTATTCTATAAAGGGCGTTCAATTTTGCAGGTGAGGCTTTACACCAACTGAAACCAAGTCTAAATCCAAGTGCATAAGTTAGGCATGGATCCCCAGTATTCTGTAATACTGTATGCATCATTAGTGAACGCCCCAGACCCACCCATGCCCCTTCCATAGCCATGTTCCCTTTTGAGCTGTGCACAAAAAAAATGGATGCAGATCTTTATAGAATAGTGCCTAGCAAGATGCATGCACAAATCCAAATTGAAGCCAATAATCGGTTGTTAACGCCCAATTATTGCTAGTTAATGGCTGTTTGCTCAATTAAGCTGTGTGCACAACTTGGGCACACAATTTTGGGTGTCATGTATAGAATCCGGGCGGTAGTGTGTAACTGCAGGGGGGTATATGTGAGTGGAGCATGGGTGTATCATGGGCATGTCTTCAAGTGCCGTGTATAACTTGCAGAATAATGTCAGTTATGCACGTCATTTAGCACATGTAGGCATGTACTGACATGATATAAATGGTCATGCCTAAACTTAGTCGTGCCCATGCTGACTTACACTAGTATTCTATAACAGCAGCTTGATGCACAGATGCTGACATAGGATTAATACCCAGCATTTGGCACTGACACCTACATGAAGGTGTTGATTTAGTAGACTTTCTTCTTTTATGCAGAGACAATACATTTACCGCACATCAAGGTCCATCAAGCCCAGCATCTTGTTTCCAACAGTGGCCAATCCACGTTACAACTACCTGGCAAAATCCCAAAACAGTACAATACATTTTATGCTGCTTATCCTAGAAATAAGAAGCGGATTTTCCCCAAGTCTTTCTTAATAATGGCTTATGGACGTTTAATTACAGAAGCTATCCACACCTTTTTAAACCCCACTAAGCTAACTGCTTTTACTACATTCTCTGGCAAAGAATTCCAGAGTATAACTACATGTTGTGTGAAGAAATATTTTCTCTGATTTGTTTTAAATGTATTACTTTGTAGCTTCATTGCCTGCCCCTTAGTTCTAGTATTTTTGGAAAGAGTAAACAAGCAATTCATGTCTACCTGTTCCACTCCACTCATTATTTTATAGACCTCTATCATATCTCCCCCTCAGATATCTTTTCTCCAAACTAAAGAGCCCTAGTCACTTTAGCCTTTCCTCATAGGGAAGTCGTCCCATCCCCTTTATCATTTTCTTTGCCTTTCTCTGTACCTTTTCTAATTCCACTATATCTTTTTCGAGATGCAGCGACCAGAATTGCACACAGTATTCGAGGTGCAGTCGCACCATGGAGCGATACAAAGGCATTATAATATCCTCACTTTTGTTTTCCATTCTTTTCCTAATAATACCTAAAATTCTATTTGTTTTCTTAGCTGCTGCCGCATACTGAGCAGAGGATTTCAACGTATCAACAATGACACCTAGATCCCTTTCCTGGTCGGTGACTCCTAATGTGGAACCTTGCATCACGTAACTATAGTTTGGGTTAATCTTTCCTACGTGCATCAATTTGCACTTGTTCACATTAAACGTCATCTGCCATTCGGATGCCCAGTCTCCCAGTCTCATAAGGACCTCTTATAATTTTTTCACAGTCCTCTTGCAATTTAACAATTTTGAATAACTTTGTGTCGTCAGCAAATTTAATTACCTTACTAGTTACTCCCATCTCTGGATCATTTATAAATATGTTAAAAAGCAGCGGTCCCAGCACAGACCCCTGGGGAACCCCACTTATCTACCCTTCTCCATTATTTAACACACTTTAGTAAAAGAGGGCTTTAATGTTTATGTTTATTAATTGTCTCATGAAGATTTATTCCAGTGTATGAATATTAGCACATGCCCATACTGAATAGAAGGCACTCCATTTCCTTATAGAGGATCTTGTCCCTGTAAAGTTCAATGGAGAACAGGAATCGGTAAGATTATGCAAAGCAGGCCTGCTACAGGCATACAGTAAGCTCTGAAAGAAAGCCGTTAATGAGTCTTCCCCTGCTGACCTTTGGCTGAATATGTCCTGCAGCTTCCTATATTCAATTGTTTCTCAGTTGTTATTTGCCAAAAAGGTCAAGCATGGCACATTACCGCTGTGCTCCTCAACCACATTATTATTCAAATGTCTTAATGCCACTTAGGGATGTCTAAACAGACTGTTTAAAATCAGACTCAGACCCATATGCCTGAGGATGTCCATTATATAAATTTGGAACAATCGAAATCACCACCACTTTTGAGGAAAAAGAAAAACAAGATCAATTATGATATCAGCACTGAGAGGGCTAAAAGAAGTCAGTCTGGAAAAGACAGAAAATAACAAAGAGAAAAACATAGACTTTAAATATTCTAGGCTGATATTGAAGCTTTAAACTAAATGAGACATACAGCTATAAATGCCTATGAATAGTCAATATCAACAATTAAAAAATAAGACTATAAAAATATAAGAAAGAATTTGCTAACTTTGATCAGTGGTCCACTGAGCCCAGCGCCTTATCTTCCCCAGCAGGTGGATCAGAATCTCCATACTTAAACATTTTCACCAAAAATAAAGGCCTAATCTCACTTCCAATGCTGAATACCTAGGTCTTGATGGGCTGCCAGAAGTTATTTGGCAGATATTCAGGGCCAGTACTCAACTCCTCGGGCATAGTTAGGACTGCATTTTATACAGTCCTACTTGCTCAGTTATCCACTAGAACTGAATCTTGGCAGTGTCTCTGGACAGTGCTGCTAAATATTTCTTTCAAAAACCAGGGGCGGTCTGTGGGCAGAGCTAGTGAGAGCAAGCCTTTATTTGCAGCACTGCTATCCGGAAAACTATCTGCATAACTTAGGACTGAAAAAAAGTTTTTTATTTTATAAGACTTGATATACTACCAAATGCCATGATCCCCTCGGATCTTTGCACTTGGGTTGCAAAAATCCGAGGGAACGGTACAGTATAGGGGGTGTAGTGCTTCAGTGTGCAAAGGAAGAGCGGGACTTGGGGGTGATTGTGTCTGACGACCTTAAAGCTTTCAAACAGGTAGAAAAAGCGACAGCCAAAGCCAGAAGGATGTTGGGTGCATAAAGAGAGGCATGACCAGCAGGAAAAAGGAGGTGATAGTGACTTTGTATAAGTCTCTGGTGAGGCCTCATTTGGAGTACTGCGTGCAGCTCTGGAGACCGCACCTACGGAAAGATATAAACAGGATGGAGTTGGTCCAGAGAGCGGCTACGAAATTAGTAAGTGGTCTTGAATGCAAAAATTATAGGGACAGGCTTATGAACCTCAACATGTATACGCTGGAAGAGAGGAGGGAGACAGGAGACATGATAGAAATGTTTAAATATCTCAAGGGCATTTATGTACAGAAAGAGAGCCTTTTTCAAATGAAGGAGAGCTCTGGAATGAGGGGGCATACGACAAAGTTGAGAGGGAATAGGCTTAGGAGTAACCTAAGGAAGTATTATTTCACAGAAAGGGTGGCGGAGGCGTGGAATGGCCTCCCAGTGGAGGTGGTGGAGTCAAGGACTGTTCCAGAATTTAAAAAGGCATGGGATAAGCATTTGGGATCGCTTAGGAACAGGAAGAATTAGGGGTTACAGAGGATGGGCAGACTGGATGGGTCATATGGCCTTTATCTGCCATCGTGTTTCTATGTTTCTATGATATGGCTTCGAAGCAGTTTACAATAAAATGACAAGCTGGTGAACTGGAGAGAAGAGATGAAGAAAACCACTAGACTAGAGGTAAGTGGGATAGGCAAGGCTAAAAAGGTGGGTTTTCAAGGCAGATTTGAACTTGCAATAGGAGGGTTCAGAGCGAAGGTAGGAAAGCAGTATGTTCCAGAGCTTGGGGCCAACATAACTAATAGCTGAGATATGGGTAGACTCAAGTTGGATAACAGAAGGATGAAGAATATAGAGAAGACAGGCATTTGCAGAGCACAGAGAATGAGAGGGAGTATAAGTTATAAGCAGATGGGAAAGTCTTGGATGGTCGGAAGGTGTGATTTGGAGACCAAGATTAGGAGTTTAAACTGGATTCTTGCGGATAGTGCTCTTGATAAAGCAGTCGAGTGATATGGTCAAAAGGCTTACTACATAAGTACATAAGTGTTGCCATACTGGGACAGACTGAAGGTCCATCAAGCCCAGCATCCTGTTTCCAACAGTGGCCAATCCAGGTCGCAAGTTCCTGGCAAGATCCCAAAACAGTACAATACATTTTATGCTGCTAATCCTAGAAATAAGCAATGGATTTTCCCAAGTCCATTTTAATAATGGCTTATAGACTTTTCTTTTAGGAAGGTATGCAACCCTTTTTTAAACCCTGCTAAGCTAACTGCTTTTACCACATTCTCTGGCAACGAATGCCAGAGTTTAATTACACATTGAGTGAAGAAATATTTCCTCTGATTCATTTTAAATATACTACTTTGTAACTTCATTGCATGCCCCCTAGTGCAAATATTTTTGGAAAGTGTAAGCAAGCGGTTCACGTCTACCTGTTCCAGTCCACTCAGTGATGTGGTAGACCAGTAAACAGAGAATTAAAATAATCGAGATGAGTGATTATGAGAGACAGAAGAAGAGAATGAATAGATGAGAGAGGGAAGAGACCATGGACAGCACATATGCAATGGAGCGCGAAAAAGGAAACTTTGATGACAGGATTAATCTGTTTTTAAAAACTGAGTTTACTGACAAAATGTACCCTGAGGATTTTCACTGATTCTTGAACGGCCAGGGGATGCTGATGAAGAAGAGGATAGGAAGGGGTGAGAGAGTACAGACTGGGGAAATGAATAGCCTCATATTTGTCAGAGTTCAGAGTAGCAGTCCTGATAGTGGCTGAATATCACCACTATCTACATAGCCACAGCGCTGACCACAAACTCTTAACCATGGCAGCTGGCATTTAATAAAATGCTGACATCACAAGCTCAATATTACCACCTCAGAACTCTAGTAAGGTGCCTATATTTTAGACTTCTAAAATTAGGATCCTAAATTTGGGACTGAAAATTCACCTAAATTTATGCACCTAAAACATAAAGAGGGACATAATCGAAAGGGGCACCCAAGTTTTCCTGAGGACGTCCTCGTATAATCGAAACAAGATGAGCGTCCATCTTTCATTTCGATAATATGGTCGAGGACGCCCAAATCGCAAAATTTAGGTCAACCTTAGAGATGGTCATCCCCGATTTTCGGCAATAATGGAAACCAAGTACGCCCATCTCAGAAAAGACCAAATCCAAGCCATTTGGTTGTGTGAGGAGCCAGCATTCGTAGTGCACTGGTCCCCCTGACATGCCAGGACACCAACCGGGCACCCTAGGGGGCACTACAGTGGACTTCAGAAATTGCTCCCAGGTCCCCCCCAAAACCCACTCCCCACGAGTGTGTACCACTGCCATAGACCTAAGGGGTGAAGGGGGGCACCTACATGTGGTTACAGTGGGTTTCTGGTGGGTTTTGAAGGGCTCACATTTACCACCACAAGTGTAACAGGTAGGGGGGGATGAGCTTGGGTCCGCCTGCCTGAAGTGCACTGCACCCACTAAACCTGCTCCAGGGACCTGCATACTGCTGTCATTGAGCTGGGTATGACATTTCAGGCTGGCAAAAAATATTTAAATTTTTTAGGGTGGGAAGGGGTTGGTGACCACTGAGGGGAGTAAGGTGAGGTCATCCCCTATTCCCTCCGGTGGTCATCTGGTCAGTTTGGGCACCTTTTTGAGCCTTGGTCGTAACAAAAAATGGACCAAGTAAAGTCGCCCAAGTGCTCGTCAGGGACGCCTTTTTTCCACTATCGGTCGAGGACGCCCATGTGTTTAGGCACACCCTAATCCCGCCTTAACTACGCTTCCGACACACCCCCATGAACTTTGGTCATCCCTGCGATGGAAAACAGTTGAGGACGCCCAAAATTGGCTTTCGATTATGCTGATTTGGGTGACCCTGGGAGAAGGACGCCCATCTCCTGATTTGTGTTGGAAGATGGGCACCCTTCTCTTTCGAAAATAAGCCTGCAAGTGGCAATCAGAATTTAGACATCCAAGTTAGGAAGTCTGATGTTCTAATGTAGAGGTGAAGTGAATGCACAGCAGAATATCCCTTTCAGAAACAAATACATCCAAACTATGGACAGGAAAGCAGCAGACATAGAGAAGTCCCTTTCACAGCAAATTAACATCTATGTTATGCAATAGCAAATCAATAGCAATCAACATTCAGCCCCAATCCCATTCCCCCCCCCCATTCAGTTCCAATCCCGTTCCAGACCCCCATTCAGTTCCGATCCCCCTCTCACACCTCCCCATTTAGTCCTGACCTCCCCTCCCGACATAACCGGAACCCACTCACAGCCCGACTCTTTCCCACCCCTAATTCCCCTCCCACCACATCCACTGGGACCTACCTGGGGGTAGCTGGGACATGGCATTGTTGATGGGCAGCAATGATCTGTCTCCATAACTGCCTGCGATGGCACCAGGATCCAGGATGACACCTCTGCTTTCTAGCAGGAGCACCATCTTGAATCCTGGCAAAGATGTCATCTTAGATCTTGGAACCATCACGGGCAGCAGCTACACCCTGGGTAAGTCCCGGTAGGTGTGGGTTGGAAGATGTGAGAGGGTAGGGTTCTGGGTGGGCATTGATTTTGTGTTCAGGGCAAGGTTTGGTGTGGGAGGAATTGGGAGGGAGGCCAGAGGGAAGGGACTGAATGAGGTCTCAGAGGGGGATCCCAACTCTTGGTAGGGAGGTGGGAAGGGGGACATAGTTATGTAGGTGCTGTTTGCATACTCACCCTGTGTTACATTTTACAGTTAACACAGGGTAAGTGCAAACACCTACTGCTGTTTGCATACTCACCCTGTGTTACATTTTACAGTTAACACAGGGTAAGTGCAAACACCTACTGCTGAGTCCTAAGCGGGCCATTTGGACATCTGAAGCAGCAGGTCTAACTCCCGAAGTCCATCTGTTAGAGCATGGACTGACCATCCATGTTTTAAGCCCACCCAAGTCCCATCCAAAACACACCTAGACCATGCCCCCTTGCCAGATGCATGCTATGTACATAAGTAGTGCCATACTGGGAAAGACCAAAGGTCCATCTAGCCCAGCATCCTGTCACCGACAGTGGCCAATCCAGGTCAAGGGCACCTGGCACGCTCCCCAAACGTAAAAACATTCCAGACAAGTTATACCTAAAAATGCGGAATTTTTCTAAGTCCATGTAATAGCGGTCTATGGACTTGTCCTTTAGGAATCTATCTAACCCCTTTTTAAACTCCGTCAAGCTAACCGCCCGTACCAGTGGTGTAGCCACGGGTGGGCCTGGGTGGGCCAGGACCCAATTAGGGCTCAGGCCCACCCAACAGCAGCACATGTATTAGCGGTAGAAGGTGGGGATCCCAAGGTCCGCCAGCAGAAGACTTCCCCCTGATGGTAATGAAAACGCTATTCTCCAGGATACCAGCACCTGCGCATGCTCAGTTTTCAGCGCGTGCCTGCTGCAGACTACTAAGGTGGAAAGAAGCATTTTCCCACCAGCTGAGATTTTTGTTTTGGTGGTGGATGAAGGGGAGAACTCTTGGTGCCCACCCACATTCTTGCCTACGCCCACCCAAAATCTGTTGTCTGGCTACGCCCCTGGTTGCAACTTTAGACTTTCATATCCTGGCTTTGTAAAATCAGGATTTTGACACCCATGCAACATGGGCATCTAAGTGCCAGTTTATATCTAAAACATAAATAGTGCTTCTAAAATAGGCACCTTACGCTCCTAAATTTGGACTTGCAATTCATTCACTTAGATTCACTTCTGCTGCCGGTGTAGCTACTTGTATCACTGCCTGCCTGCCATCTCCAGGTCCTGCCACTGCCCAGCCTGCTGCCTTGGTTTCAATGGATTCTGTCAACCCCTCACATAAAAACAGAACGAAAGAGGAAACCCTCAAGTAAATAAACAATTGTACAGAAATAAAAAATGGTGATATCTGGAAAACAACCATGTACACTAATGCCGATAGTATGAGACAAAGTTGTTAATCTACAGGCTGTAATGGAAGAGGCTGATTTGGATTTAGTGGCGGTAATGGAGCCATGGTTCATGGAGAACCATGACTAGGATATAGTTACACCAGGCTGTAATCTATGCAGGAAAGACAGAATAGGAAGAAAGGAAGTAGGTGTGGTGCTATATATAGAAAAATGAACTTCCCCTTTGGGGATGGGATGGAATTTGATATACTGCCTTTCTGTTACAGTCAAAGCAGTTTACATATTATATACAGGTACTTATTTTGTACCTGGGGCAGTGGAGGGTTAAATGACTTGCCCAGAGTCACAAGGAGCTGCAGTGGGAATAAAAGGAAAATATTACTGAAATCTGGAATATTACTTTTAGCACAGTACAGCAGAATTTACAAACTGTAATATGAGCCATCAGTGGGTAACCAAGCAACTGCTGTTAAGACTAGAGGGAACTGCTCAAGGGCAGAACATGCAAATTATTGACTTTCACCAGTGGGATTAAAAAAAATCACATACCACTATTTTTTACACACATAAATGATATTATTGTAAAGCTGAAAGGAAAGAAATTATATATTTGAATATTTATTGGAGGAAAAGGTTGCAGGAATGTATTTACTGGGAAGGCAGACTCTCAACCCAACCAGAAAGGGTAGGAGATTACTCTAGCTCCAGTATTCAGAGTAATTCCAGAGAGGTTGATTGGTAAGTCTTTGCATGTTTTGTCTCCTTAGTCAAATGTTTTACTCTTGCCCTTTTGGCAGAGAGAGGAGGGGTCCTTCTTAGCTGGGGAAAGCTGAACTATAATTCATGAGCTCAATTAGCTAGAATTGCTAAACACTGGAATCACAAAGGACTAGAGCATCTGATCTTTGAACCTAGCAGGAATGCAATCCAAGATAACAGACATCTCTCCCAAGGAGGAAGGCCAAGCCAGATTTTGAGCTATGGCTGACTGATGCATGGAACAGACTGCCCCCAGGAAGAAGGGTAGCACGGATGCAATCCATAATGGTGCATCCCTCCCGAGGGCGGCACTGTCAGATATTTGAACTGCGGCTGAGAGGGACGGGCTGCAGGGTTGAGAGGCATGTAGTGCAGATAACCCCAGGAACAAGGACTACAGCAGTGCAGTAGTACAGTTCTAGGAATAGGAAGGTCCCGCAGCAGAGCAGCAACACTTTCAAGTGTAGAGGGATATCCAACAGCATAAGAGCAACCTTGCCAAGTGGAGGGAGGTTGTCACGGCCACGGTCATGCTCCCATCCCACAACTCACCTCCTGGCATCTCCAGGGCCTCTGAAAACTTTCCCGTCACAGTGGGCTGCATACAAGGTCATTCCCTGATGGCTCCAGTGCTCTGAAGGCCACCCAGCCTGCTCCATTGTGACACTGGCAGGAGACAGCTTTCTTAGACGCATGCGTCAAAATAGTAATTTTAAGGGCCAACAGTCTTAGGCAGGTGCCAGCGTCCCCTGATGATATCACCCAGCTAGGTTATTTAAGGCACCCAGATCCCTTTGATCCTTGCCTTCGCATCTGCCTAGCTCCGCCTGTGTTGGTGCTGAAGTGGGGGCACAAATCCAAAATTGAAATTGTCCAAAATCAGTAACAGCTCAACAGTATAATTGTCCAAAGTAAGCATTAATACCGCAATGACACTTTTATATTGTCAAAATGAGCAATAACACAACAATGCTATACAGTGGTTAAAATTGTCAGAATGAGCAAGAACTCTTATGACACTGCCACTTGCAAACAGATATAACTAATCATGTCATAAATATTTCCATTTATACTTACCAGAGAAAACAATAAAATAGCAATCACTGTAATCAGTTAGTATAGAACAGAATGAGGCAATTACATTTTCAAATATCGTATCCTAAACCTTCATACATAATTATAGTTTGAATAAGCAAGCTTAAAAATGAAATTTTCAAACATTTCTTAAACTCGGGAGCGAGGAGCTGGAGAGGAGCTAAAATGAAAGTTTGATGCAGTCATAAGGAAGCCCTCTTCAAGCTGCGCTGAGCCATTGAGCTAATTTGTGAGGATATCTTACTAATTGAAGGAGTTTGCTCGGTTGGAGAACTGTATTTTCCACTATGGTCATTATTTTTGGCAAAAACCTTTTTTGTACATCTTATATAGACAATGCAAGGACATAAGGATATTGATCCTTAATTCAGGGCATCAGCCCTTGACTTTTTAACAACGGAACAGCATAGTTTATATGCAATTGCTTGGAAAATATTTGTAATGTGTTGGGGGCAATTGGGCCATGTTGGGTAAATCTTTAACTCCTATATAGTATGTATTATGGCTGAATGGTGAAGTGAAAGGTTTGAATGAGCGAGTTCCATAGATTGTATAGAAGGTTATAGGTCATTTATGTGTGTGTTAGGACATAAAAAATAAACTTATTGAAAAAATTAAAAGGAGTACATTAGTAATATAGTATACAGGATTTGCACTCTTAGGTAATATATTTTCCCCTTGTATGAGTTAACTAAGATTTAATGCCATAAAATGCAGGATCATGCTCTTGGGTTACAATAATCCAAGGGAATGGTTATTTTTTATTTTATTGCATTTGTATCCCACCTTATCCCACTTATTTGCAGGCTCAAAGTGGCTTACATAGTTTTGTTATACACCGTTAATCCTGGATGTCAGGTACAATTATTGTTGTGCTGAGATTAATTAGGGGAAGAAGTAGAGAGAGGAAGGAAGGAATTTAATAGGTATATTTGACGATGGGTTTTCTTAGACAATGGGTTATAGGGGGTGAAGTGCTTCTATGTACAAAAGAAGAGCGAGTATAGGGATTGAACTGCTTCTGTGTAAGAAAGAAGAGTGAGACTTGGGGGTGACTGTCTGATAATCTTAAGGTGGCCAAACAGGTGGAAAAGGCGACAGTCATAGCCAGAAGGATGCTCTGGTGTATAAGAAGAGGGATGACCAGCAGGAAAAAAGAGGTGATAGTGCCCTTGTATAAGTCTCTGGTGAGGCCCCATTTAGAGTAGTGTGTGCAATTCTGGAGACCACACCTACAAAAAGATATAAACAGGATGGAGTCGGTCTATAGGGTGGCTACAAAATTGGTCAGTGGTCTCTATCATAGAGGGGATGTGATAGAGATGTTTAAATACCTCCGTACAGGGGGTGAGCCTTTTTCAAATGAAGGGAAACTCTGGAATGAGAGGACAGAGGATGAAGTTAAAAGGTTATAGGTTCAGGAGTAATCTAAGACAATACTCTTTCAAGGAAAAGGTGGTTTACAAGTGGAACGGCCTCCCAGTGGAGGTCGTGGAGACAAGGACTGTGTCTGAATTTAAGAAAGCATGGGACAGGCACATGGGATCTCTTAGGGAAAGGAGGAGGTAGAGTTACTGAGGATGGGCAGACCGGATGGGCCATTTGGCCCTTATCTGCCGTCATGTTTCTATGTTTCTATTGTATTCCATCTTTTTGATCAAATAGAGCATACAAAACAAATAGAGTTCATAAATACAAAAAAAAAACAAATATCCCTTTCAAAAAACACAAATACATATAACATGACTACATCATAGACAAAGTACTAAAACAGGCAGAAAAATAACAATCCTCATCTCTATTCCCTGCATAAACATAAAATTAATAAATAAATGAAAGGCATACGCCACTATCTGTCAACCATCCTCTGCTGATATTTCGCCCTGGCACCAGCTGAACCAAATATGAGGGCAATATTCCACCAATGGCAGTCAGCATTTCTTTAAACACTAACCCCCAGATTCTATATAGAGCAACTTAAGTTGCATGCATAAATCAGGTCATATTCTGGATTTGTGCATACAAATTAATTAGTTAACAAGCCAATCAGTGCTGATAATTGCCAATTAACAAGCAATTACTCACGCTAATTGGCATTAATTCAAATTTACATGCACAACTGTCTAAGCGTATTCTGTAATGTGATGCATATAAATTTTGTCACATTGTTGAAAAGGGGGTGTGGCCATGGGCACAGAATGGGCAGGGGACATGGGCATTTCTAAAATCTATGCATGTTGTTATAGAATACGCCCAGTCCATGCCTAATTTAGGCATCCAACAAAAACTGGACAAAGTTCACGTATTGCAATAGGACCATAAACGGCTAGGGAGGTTATCTCATAACGTCAGAAGTATCCGTGTGTGCCAACTGTTGTTCTGGCTCACCGGTCTGTATGTATTTGTAATCATTGAACACCTCCAGCCAACCAATGGTACCCACTAGTACTCATATGTGAAAAAGATTGCCTATATATTGTTCATTAATTTCAGGAAAAAGGCACAACAATGTCCGTGGGTACCATTGTTCAAAAATTCAAAAATTAAACATTATTGCAATTAATAAGCAAGTAATGCACAAAATCAACTTAAGTAAATGAACAAGTAATGTTCATTTACTTAAGTTGATTTTGTGCATTACTTGCTTATTAATTGCAATAATGTTTAATTTTTGAATTTTTGAACAATGGTACCCACGGACATTGTTGTGCCTTTTTCCTGAAATTAATGAACAATATATAGGCAATCTTTTTCACATATGAGTACTAGTGGGTACCATTGGTTGGCTGGAGGTGTTCAATGATTACAAATACATACAGACCGGTGAGCCAGAACAACAGTTGGCACACACGGATACTTCTGACGTTATGAGATAACCTCCCTAGCCGTTTATGGTCCTATTGCAATACGTGAACTTTGTCCAGTTTTTGTTGTGTGTTTTTTACAAATTTTTGTTGGACTAAGTTTAGCCATTATTTATTCTTTGTTGTTATAATTTAGGCATCAGCATTTACACCATGTTTTACTTGGCGTAAGCGCTCGCGACTAAATTTAGTTGTCAGACAGGAGCTTGGCATATTCTTTAAACCACATAGAAATTTAGGCATACTTTATAGGATACACCTAGGTGTATTTTTTTCGGTACCAATCTTTTAGGTGCGATATATAGAATCTAGTCCTAATCGCCACTGGCTAAAGTAAACCCAGATAGTACCAAAACCTATCTGGGATCCGGCACTGAATATCCAGGTCTCTGCTAGTGACCGGAAGCTATCCAGGTATGGTCGATATTCAGTGCCCTACCAGCATAATTGTATAAGGAACATGCCTTGAGTTAAGCCACTCATCTATTTATCCCAATTAAATCTGTACCACCCATCTTGTCCCCATCTATATATCTGCACTTGGCCCCTCGGCTGCATGGTAAGCTGTATTGTAAAGAAGCATTAGCATCATATCTATGTTAGTTGAATGTTCTAATGCTTATTAGGTGTGTTAGTATTATGCTAACATTGTATTATAACTCTATTATTTGAATTTCATTGCTGTTAAATGTGTATATTTTTGATTCTGTTTCCTGTTAGTTCTATTATTAGTTACTACTACTACTACTACTACTACTAATCACTTCTATAGCACTACAAGGCATACGCAGCGCTGTACACCAAACAAGAAAAAGACAGTCCCTGCTCAAATAGCTTACAATCTAAATAGGACAGAAAAAACAGACAGGACAATTAAGAGGTAAGGGGATTAAATAGGTAGGGATAAAAGGGTACAGGGCAAGTGAGTAGTGGTTAGGAGTCAAGAGCAACGTTAAAGAAGTGGGCTTTTAGACTGGATTTGAAAACGGCCAAGGACGGGGCTAGACGTACAAGCTCGGGAATTCTATTCCAGGCGTGAGGTGCAGCGAGATAAAAGGAACGGAGTCTGGAATTAGCAGTAGAGAAGAAGGGGACAGACAAGAGAGATTTATTCACAGAACGGAGTACCCGAGGGGGGGTGTAGGGAGAGACAAGAGTGGAGAGGTACTGGGGAACTTAGTTCTCAAGTTTACTCATTTATTATATTTATGTTACTATTTGGTCATTTTTACTACTGTTATGCTGTTAACAAAATTGTAAGTTTTATGTTAAACTGTTCCTGCTGAAGACTACCTTGGGTGAATCACTTCATAAAGGCAGTTAACCCATTAGTGCCCAATGTTCCCATAATAAGCCATATGGGAACATTGGGCTCTAATGGGTTAATACATCCCAATAAATAAATAAATAAATAATCAGGCATATTGAGGATTGCTATTTTATGCAGTCCAACATGTTTCAAGCTATCTGTGTGGACACTGGCACCTTCTTCCATTAAGAAAATTGACCATTTAGCTCCTATTTTCTGTTTTCTTTCAACCAGTTCCCAATCCACAGTAGGACATTGCCTCATATCCCATGGCTTTTTAATTTCCTCAAGAGCCTTTCATTAAGGACCTTCTGAAAAACTAGATACACTGTATCAACCGGCTCACCTTTATCCACGATTATTCACACCTTTAAAAAAATGTAGCAGATTTGTGAGGCAAGGCTTCCTTTGGATAAATCAATGTTGACTCTGTCCTGTTAAAACAAATCTATTCATGTGATTTGTCATTTTCTGGTCAATATTCAGCCAGCAGCGTTCAGTGTTTTTTTGAAGTGCAGACTGTCACCAGATAAATTAGACAAGGTTATTCAATGCAGAATCATGTATGGGAACTGGTATAGCCTAATGGTTAGTGCAGCAGGCTTTGATCCTGGAGACCTGGGCTCCATGCCCACTGCAGCTCCTTGTGACCTTGGGCAAGTCACCTAACCCTCCATTGCCCCAGGTACAAAAACTTAGATTGTGAGCCCCCTAGGGACAGAGAAAAGTACCTGCATATAATGTGTACAGCACTGCATACATCTAGTAGTACTATAGAAATGATTAGTAGTACTAACCAATCATGTGCTGGCTGCAGCACTTATGTAGAGCCAGCTGATATTCAACTGTGACTCACATAAGGGGATCAGTCAGTTTTTTCCCCCTCCCAACCCATGAGCCAGGCCTCCTCCCAATCCCCCCCCCCCAAAAAAAAAGAAAAATTGATCTCCCCCTGAACCTTTCCAACATGAACAAGGCCTTCTCCTGATCCCTCCCCCAACAAGATCGATCTCCCTCTCAAATCATCCCCCCATCCAAATAAGCCAGGCCTCCTCCTAGACTCCTCCCAAAGAAAATGTTTCCTCCTGGACCCTCACATATAAGAAAGGGTCCTCCTCCCACGCTCCAGTAGGCCACCTGGACCTACCTTAACATCCCTGTGGTGGTCTAAGGGATAGTCTGGGCAGAAGCAAATCCCCAATCTCTCCTGCCAATACCAACTTAGGCTGCAAAATGACAACTGTGCCCTCTAGCGGTAATATCACTAGGAGTCAGCCTTCCATATTAGTGCAATCTGCATGTGTATCAAAGGAACTACACTGATCCAGTTGGTTGAATTTTAGATGATAGAAAAGTGGATTTGACAAGCTGTTAGTTTCCCTTCCACTTGTGTGTGCTTTTACCCCTGATACAACCTGATTGGCGAAATATGTCCATGTTGGGTCTTTTCTGATTTTTATTAAAATAGATTTTAAGGGTCCTTTTTACCAAGTGGCGGTAAAAGGTGGCCTGTTGTGGCACATGGTATTGCAGTGTGCTGAGGCCACCTTTTACTGCAGCAGATAAAAGCGCAGCATGAAACACCTAGCCACACGCCTGTGGTTACCCCGCGACCACTTAGAGGGTGTATCCGCAGCACAGCTCAAGTTAGCCTGCACCTGCTGCTTGTGCTCTACACTAGCACCCTCCTCCCACCGATTGGGTCCCAACCGCCTCCGGGCGAATCTCCCGCTCTTAAATTATCCCAAGTGATTTCTAGGTTACTGGAACCACACTCCCAATGGTTCCACAGTTCCCAGAAAGCACCCACAGACCCAACACACAAACCACCAGGATTCTTTATCATTCCAGACAGAGTGGCAATAAACTAAATATTGTTTATTGTCTTTTAAAAATCAAACAGTGGAACAAAATAGTGCAAATAGCAAACAATAACAGGTAACTGAAATGTGGATCAATTGTAACACTAAGTAAACATTTGCACTAAACAGTACCTGGGAAGATCGGGACATATAATTCACTGAGCCTCAGCAAAGAGATTTGTCTCTCTTTTCTCCTGGGCTAATACTGAAGCAACATCCAGCAACAACTGCTGGGTAATTTCAAATTCCAGGCCAATCAGAGCCCAGTCAACAAGTTTTAAAAGTATACTGCTCACAGTACTGTAGATTCACTTCTTCACTAAGTGAAACTAAAACAGGGCATGCAATGCATTTTTCTATAACAGTTTTAACATAAAACATGCACCACCTGCTGGCCAAACTAGAGAAATGCACTTCAAGAGTTAATAAAGGCAATTTTACAGGTTTAAAACACACCTGTCATAGCACATTTTCTCAGTAGAGGCAGTAAATGGCTATGTGACATTTTTTAAAGTAGTGTAACAAAAGAGAGGGAACAAAGTACAAACTAAAGTCCAAACAAAAAAACAGCACCACGGGCCTTTAAAATGGAACAAAGTTCTTTAATGAATGAGCCTTGGGTCAAGGCTCATTCATTAAAGAACTTTGTTCCATTTTAAAGGCCCGTGGTGCTGTTTTTTTTTTTATTTTTTAAAGTAGCAGTAAATGGCTATGTGACATTTTTTAAAGTAGCACATGTTAAAAATAGGCATGCGCTAAACGCTAAAGATGCCTATGTATTTCTATGGGTGTCTTTAGCGTTTAATGCACGCCTATTTTTAAACACATGCTAAAAAGAGCAGTACACCTACGTAAAAGACCCCCTTAGTCCAGAGGTATCCCACTGGTCACGTTAGCTTCAAGAGTGGAGTCAATTATCACTCTCCTGTGTTCTATTTCTCAAGCAGTTTTTCATACAATTGAGACTTTATGTTCAACTTCTATACCCTCCAACTATCAGCCCTCCATGGAGAAAGTGCCAAAACCCTACTAGAGTCCAGATAAGCAACACCTACAGCACCTCCATGATTCACTAGTTTTAACACCTCATTAAAAAAAACAAAATTAAGCTTCTTTGATAGGATCTTCTCCTTGGGAAACCATGCATTCTTATGTCCTGTAAACTATTTGTTGCTAAAACCATGTTTTTCTATAGCACTGTTTTGATTATTTTGCCTACACTAAAGTTAGATTAACAGGTTTGCAGTTGCCCAACTTCTTCTTATTCCCACATTTCTGTAGCAGGGCTACAGCTGTAGTTGTCCACCTCCATTCCCTCAGAATCTCTATTGTCTTCTTGAGCTATTATATTAACCAGGAGTGTACACCATGGTTTTATCCACTTTCATCTGAGGAAGTATTCCAAGTAATACCTATTCTGTACAGGTCAGAGTTAACATATTTTCCCTTCAATGTTCTCTCTGTGCCTGGCAGCTATAAAAGAAACCTCCTTAAATTTATGATCTCTATCATGTTTGTCATCACAGTGAAATGGAAGTAGGATCTGGAAAACATCACAGCACTGGAATACATAATGAAAAGATCATTGTGGAATGCAATGCAATTCAAGATTAATACATCCTTTTAAACTGCCACTTACTATGTTTTTAATCCAGTCTGAAAACCTGGTGTACGCATTCTAAATTGTTAATAATATTTACTCCTGTCACAATGCATGTGTGAAATTTAGAAGCAAGGACACAGGAGGAAGACTCTTCAGTCTGATTAACAGTGTCTCTTGTTTCTTATGATTTCTCTTACTGGTTCAGAGTTGTAATAGGTCTCTGATTCTTTCCTTCTGACTTGTTGCCTACTGGTAACAGTCTTCTCCTATGAGGGTGTTCAAGTCAGCTTTTTGGTTATCCAAGCAAAAAAAAAAAAAAGATTAATATATATAGTAAATCCCCACTCTGTCTTGCCCCAGGGTCTGTTTTTACATATAAAGAACATCCCTACAAAACATTTTGCTTACGTCATCAGGATTGGTAGCTATTTCCTTCCCTCCAAAGGCAAGGGCTTGAGTCAGTCTACTCAGAATATAGAATACTAGTAAAAAAGGCCCGTTTCTGACACAAATGAAACGGGCGCTAGCAAGGTTTTCCTTGGAGTGTGTATGTTTGGGAGAGTGTATGTGAGAGTGACTGTTTGAGAGTCAGAGTGAAAGTGTGAGTGTGTGAGAGAGAGAGTGAGTCTGGGTGTGAGTGTGTTTGTGAGAGAGTGTGTGTGTGAGAATGAGTGTGTGCAAGTGTGTATGTGAGACACAGTGTGAGAGAGAGTGTGTGTGTGTGGGCGAGAGAGAGAGTGTGTTTGAGACACAGATTCTCTGTGAGAGTGAGTGTATGAGACCAAGCGAGTGTGTGAGTGACTGTGTGGCACATAGAGAGTGAATGTGATACAGTGTGAGACAGAGTGTGTGAGAGTGAGAGTCAGAAAGACATTGTATATGAGAGAGAGAGTGTGAGCCGTGCCCTCCCAATCCATGGCCATCTGTCCCCTGCCCCCTCCATTCATCCTTTTCCAGCAATTCCCCTATCTCCCTGAGCCCTGCCCTCCCAATCCATGGCCATCCATGTTTCTCTGTCACCTGCCCCCTCCATTCATCCCTATCCAGCATTTCCCCTCTGCCTGAGGCCTGCCCTGCAATCCATATCCATCCATGCCCATCTGTCCCCTCCATTCATCCCTATCCAGCAATTCCCCTCTCCCTGAGTCCTGCCCTTCCAATCCATGCCCATCCATGCTCATCTGTCACCTGGTCCCTCCATTTTCCCTATCCAGCATTTCCCCTCTCTGCCTGAGGCCTGCTCTGCAATCCATATCCATCCATGCCCATCTGTCCCCTCCATTCATCCCTATGCAGCAATTCCCCTCTCCCTGAGTCCTGCCCTTCCAATCCATGCCCATCCATGCTCCTCTGTCACCTGGCCCCTCCATTTTTCCCTATCCAGCATTTCCCCTCTCTGCCTGAGGCCTGCTCTGCAATCCATATCCATCCATGCCCATCTGTCCCCTCCATTCATCCCTATCCAGCAATTCCCCTCTCCCTGAGTCCTGCCCTTCCAATCCATGCCCATCCATGCTCATCTGTCACCTGGCCCCTCCATTTTTCCCTATCCAGCAATTTCCCTCTCTCCCTGAGTCCTGCCCTCCCAATCCATGCCCATCCATGCTCCTCTGTCCCCTGCCCCCTCCATTCATCCATTTCCAGTAATTCCCCTCTCTCCCTGTGCCCTGTCCTCCTAATCCATACCCATCCATGCTCCTCTGTCCCCTGCCGCCTCCATTCATCCTTTTCCAGCAAGTCCCCTCTCGCCCTTCCATGACCCCCCCCTCGCATCCATGCTACTCTCTCTCCCATGTCCCAGCCTGGCCCGCCCTCTTCTTCCCCCCCCCCCCCTTCGCATCCATGCCTCGCATCCATGCCCCCCCACCCCTTCGCATCCATGCATCCCTTTTTTTTTTTTTTTATTCTTTTAACTTTTCCTCCGTGGCGGTTCGTGCAGCGAAGCGTCAGGGAAGGAGGCGGCGCTCCCGACGTCTAGCTTTCCCTTCGCTGTGTTCCGCCTTGTTTTGAAGGCGGAACACAGCGAAGGGAAGGCTAGACGTCGGGAGCGCCGCCTCCTTCCCTGACGTTTCGCTTCCCGATTTGTTTTTTTTTTTCGCGAGGGCGGGGCAGAGACGGCTGGCTGGCTTGAAGGCTTCACACCACGAATCCACGAACCCTACAGCTTCAGTGACGTCAGATGGCTTCAGGGCTTCAGGGCTTCACAGAACGTTGTCCTCATTAGAACGTTCACGGTGCGTTTTATTATATTAGATTTTTCAGACAAAATGTCATTCAGTATATAGAGACCCCTATTGGTCTATTGGCTGGCTGCTATGAAGATGCCACCTGTAAACTAATGACCCCTTTTACTAAACTGTGGCAACAGGGTGCCGGCACTGGTGTCAGCGTGTGTTTTATACGCACACCGAGGCCCCCTTTTACCGCAGCTGGTAAAAGGGAAGTTTCACTTTCCGACAGGAAATGGCCAGGCAGCAAGTAAATTACTTGCTGCATGGTCATTTCAGGGGGAGCCCTTATTGCCACCCATTGAGGTTGCAGTAAGGGCCGTTAACCTGGCAATAACCAGGCAGCACTGCCCGATTACTACCAAGTACACTCCAGCGCTACAAAAATAAATTCATTTTATGTAGCACCGGAAGTGACGGCACACTAGAAGTGGGAAGTACCGCAGGCTGCTGCGGTAGCCCGGTGATACTTCCTGTATAGCAAGCAGTAAGCCTGTATTGGGCTTACTGCCTCTTAGTAGAAGGAGACCTAAAACTGCCATTGAAACTGTCTGAAACCTTTCCGCCGAAACTCCATCACCTGGTTTTGGCCAAAGCTGAAACCAAATAAACTCAAGTTTGGTTTGTGAATGTGGACCAGTGAGGGCCTCTGGGGATTGTCACTGCTTGCAGTCTGCATCCCTCTGCTAAACACACTATATCCAAGCCAGAATATAATTTAAATGATGAAAGACCAAGAAAGCTGCCATACACATGGACTGCAGCTAATGAAAACAAACTAAAAGCCACAGTGCAGTCAGTCAGTCGGGATGGACTGGAAGCATAGGCGCCCGGTATAAGAGGCTTGGGGAGGCTAAGCCTCCCCAGCCGCAAGACCCAAGCGTCTCTCTCTCATCCCCCTACCCCCCAATGCAGCGTCTATCCCTCTCACTCCCTCCCTGTGGGCCCTCTAATTTGATTTAGATCCCCGATCGCTGCCGGTAGCGGCACACCAACATCATACCACACCTTGCTTGGGGGCTTCGGCCTGACGGCATGACGTACCCCTCCTCCTCTGACCAGCCTTCCTTATGATGCGTCCAGCCCTCGCAGAAGCAGGAAGGTTGGTCAGAGGAGGTGGGGCACGTCAGGCCGTCAGGCCGAAGCAAGCTGTAGTACGATGTTGGCGTGCCGCTACCGGCAGCGATGGGCGATCTAAATGATAGACGCTGCATCGGGGGGGGGGGGGGAGATGAGAGAGAGCCTGTCAGTAGCGGCAATCTGATCAAATTCGAGGGACTACAGGGAGGGAGCAAGATGGATAAATGCTGCATTCGGGGGGGGGGGGGGAACAAGGGAGGGGAGGATGGAGAGTTGCTGGACATGGATGGATGAATGGCGGTAGGTGAGAGAGGAAATTTGCTGGATATGGATGGATGGATGGAGGAGAGGGCAGGGAAGAATGGAGAGTTGTTGGACATGGAAGAAAGGAGAAATGTTGGACAAGGATGGAGGGAAGGAAAAACAAAGGAAAGATGCACACGGATGGAGTGGAAGGGAGAGAGGGGAATGCTGGACATGGATGGAGGGGAGTGGAGTGAGCAGAAATGCTGGATATGGATGGAGGGGAGTGGAGTGAGCAGAAATGCTGGATATGGATGGAGGGAAAATTGCTGAATTTAAGGGCTGGACTGGAACACTTTGAGGGCAGATGTTGAAACTGGAGAAAGGATAGGGACAGGGCTACAGATGGTAGACAGGACACATAAGGGGGCAGAAGAATGGTGGACATGGTGAGAGAAAAAACAACAAATGGAAAGAAGACACTGGGACCAAAGCTAATAGAAAAACTAAATGCTCAGACAGCAAAGGTAGAAAACTTTTTTAATTCAGAATTTATTAATTGGAATGTGTCAGCTTTTGGAAATGTGCATCTGTAATATTTTGCATGCAAGTTTCAGTTTTTCTAATATTGCTACATGCTGAGTCTGACTTCTTGAGGTAACTTTCCAGTTCAGTATTTTGCCTTCATATCTGTTGTGTCATGTGTTTTTCATGTGTGATCAACATGCAGTATTCTGCTAGCATGAAGTATTTGCAGCCCTTGTTTTGTTTTTGTTTCACTAGGTTGTGAACTGGTGTTTTAGAGCCAGGTGTAATTATAGTGCTGCCTTTCCACGAAAAAGGTTGTAGCTTGTCCTGCCCTTGGAATTAGTGCTGTTATTTTAATATGGGGGTAAGATAAATAATTTTTTTTTACCTGGGGGGCGATTTTGGGGCTCCGGAGAGCCTGAGGGCTGGGGTGCCATCTGGGGAGGTGTCGCTGGTGGGGGGGAGCGCCGTTGTGGTCGGCGGCGCTGTTTCCGGTGGTCCTGGAGCATGTGGGGTTGTTCAAGGGCGCCAAGATGTGGCCTGGGTGGAGTCTAGAGGTTTTCAAAGCCCATTGTGGGCTTGACACAGGAGGGAGGTCAGGTGTTTTTTGGGCCCGTTTTGAGCCGGTGGTGAATGGCAGAGGTGGGCCGGGACGCTTCGGGCGTTTTGGTGGGGGGATCGCCGTAATTTCGCATCCGCCGCGATCGTGAGGGAATCGCAGGAAGCTAGAGAAGTGTTGGGCTCCCGGCGGGGAAATGGCCGGCGTGTGGACTGGCTGCCGGAGGGGTGGGAAGGATGCAAGGGGGTGCACGCGCGACGTACGCAAACCGAAGTTCAAACCCGAAACTCCAGTAGGCCTCACTGAGGCCTGGGACTGGATTTCTAGCCGGAGTTCCAGCGTTCTGGGGGTTTTTAGGGGCTGTTTTTTTGTTTTTGCTCCGTTTTTAAGTTTTGGCCAGCGGGATTGGATTTGAAGGTGGTCATCACGAAAGGAAAAATTCAGGAACGGTAAGGGGGTTTTTAGCCCAAAATTTAAATTGTTTTTTTTTTTTAATTGTGTAAATTGGATTTTTGATTTTTAAAAATTAAGGGGTTAATGGAAATTTGAATTTTGTTTGGGGATTTGGGATTTAAAATTTTTAATTCGAAGGAGCAGGTTCGGGGGGGGGGGGGTAACTAAATTTTTGATATGTATTTTAATTAAATTTGGGATTTTTAAAGGAGGTTATGGGAATTTTGTATGGGGCAGACATTTAAAGTAGTGATTTTCAAAAACTAAAAACATAGTTCTGTAGGGGGTAATGGGTTCTAGGGTAGTGGTAAATTTGGTGTAATTAGAGATAAGTTTGAATGGGTTTTGGTTAAGTAATTTAGTTGTCCAATTATTTCCTATGAGTCAGTTGTGCTGAGCAGGATTCCATGTGTCAGCAGGGAAACTTGGAATTTTGAGAAGGACATTTTATTGGCTGAGGGTTCCCCGGAACTCCAGCCAAAGTTCTGTTACCTGGGCGACGCTGCTGCTGGCAGGTACCAGAGGAAGCTGAGCACTAGGTGGGAGTGGATGGGTTTTGTAGGGTCTGAGAGAGAAACAGGAAAAAGTGGTTAAGTGATTTGAGTATATAAGGGAATATTTGGGCTTAGACTGAAAGTGACTTGGAAGGAAATTTGGCTGTGTTACTAGACTAAGACTTTGAGTGAGAAATAGTTGAGATTCACTGTGTGATGAGTAATTGAGTTAGGGGTGAGGGGAAGAGGAAAGGTCTCTGAGTGGAACAGGGAAGAGTGTGAGAGTGAGTGTGCAAACTGGAAAGGAGAAGATCACGGTGGTGCTAGGTCTGAGAGCTGGGGAGGCTGAGGGTCTCAGAGAACCATAGTCCTATATGTTTAGTGAGTAATGGAATGTTGGTGTCTGACTGAGAATGGAATGTAACACTGAGTGAAGCTCAGCAGCTGTGCTGAAGCATCTCCTGTGCCTTAGAATAGGGATGACCCAGTGAAGCATAGATTGAAGTTACTTCCAGAAGGGTTCTACTTACCAATGAGGTAATGGTAGGAAGAGAGCTCAAAATGGAAGAAAAAGTGGCTGGTATGAATACCCAGCATAAAAGCAATTTTTCTTTACCACCTCAGGCTCTTTTGTGCTCTAGCCAGCTCAACGAGGACACCAATATTACCTGAATACATTAAAGGAGTCTGAATGAAGAAATAAAGGTTACCGCTGATCCTGGAATTAAAGAGGATTGAGAGGATAGCTCCATAAACTGAGACAAGGAGAGTCAAAGTTCGACAGAAAAGAGGTTCCTGCTACCTGCATCTTGTCCAGTCTCCAGAAGCTACAAGGTATTTTATTTTGTACATAGGAAAATTCCATGACTACAGCAGTGGACTGAAAACCATGAGATCCCAGTTCAAATTCTATTGCAGCTCCTAGTGATCTTGGGTAAGTCACTTGATTCTCAATGGCCTCAGGTACAAAAAGTTAGATTGCGAGACCTCCAGGGACAGAAAAATACCTACTATAGCTTAATGTACTCTGTTTCAATAGCTTTTGGGCTTTCAGGCAGTATATAAGATATTAAAATAAATAAAGAATAAGGAGAAACATGAAATATAATATTTACTATTTTATACTCTCCATTTACCTTTACTATTTAAAGACTTTCTGTAAACTTTAATGGTTCAGGAGAAAACCTGGTCTGGACTAAGAATTTGTGGACGTAGAAGCAGGCAAAATGAATGAATGATCCAGTGACCAACAGCCTTCCAGCTCAGTTGGTCCCATCTCAGAATCATGTAATCCATAGGTGGCAGACAAATAGAATGTGCTGCCTCCCATGAAGTATGTACCCCAAGTCTCTCCACAGAGAATGCACACCCAGTGAGGGTCAACATATCACAGAGGCCTCAAGTGCATCAGATGAATACCAATTTTTGTGTCATATCTTTGTAAAAGTCATCCATGAGGTCTACACATCTTATGTGTAAACACTTTCTTACACAAATAATTAGGCCAGCTCTCACTATATCACAAATAATACAGACTTTGGTTTACTACAGTATTTGTTTATTGAAGCAATTTGTATTTCACTCTGTCAAACTTCTAGCATGAATTCAATAGAACATACATAAAACAGAATTAGAGTAACATATTTAAAAACAATGACAAAAGGGTTACACTGCCAATTTCACAAATTATTCATCAAAACTGTATGTTCACCATCAGATCCAAATCTACACAGAAAATGCATCTGCATACAAAATTGCTTTTTGTTTTCTAAAAGAACAGTATTTCTCTATTTTCTTAATGTTTGTGGGAAAATTCTTCCATTCAAACAAACTTACCATTGAAAATGATCACTGATAAGTCTGAACAAGATAGCATTGTTGTGAGTTTGGAAACTGCAGCCTTCTTGAATTTTCTGATTGTAACAGGCGATTTGGAAAGTATGGCTTTAGGCACGTTGTAAAGTAGGGAGAGGCATCTTCAGATAATGCTTTATGAATTAAGCAGAGAATTTTAAACTTAACTCTCTGACAGATAGGAAACCAATGTAATGATGCCAGAACTGGACTAAAATGTTCAGTATGGGATGTATTAGGCAAATGTTTTGCAGCTGAATTTTGAATGGTAGTTGGGAAGAGTAGTTGGGAACTAAGGCCAGTGCCAGTCAGACATCTATGGTCTGTGTCCTGCATACGGCAAAAGACAACTGTGGATTAGGGAACTAAGGCCAATGCCAGACAGACTTTATGGTCTGCGTCCTGCAAACAGCAAAAGATAGATATAAGGACATAAGAGTAGCCATACTGGGTCAGACCAATGATCCATCTAGCCCAGTATCCTGTTTTCCAAACAGTGGCCAAGCCAGGTCACAAGTATCTGGCAAAAACCCAATTAGTAGCAACATTCCATGCTACCAATCCCGGGCAAGCAGTTGCTTCCCCATGTCTGTCTCAATAGCAGACTATGAACTCTTCCTCTAGGAATTTGTCCAAACCTTTTTTAAACACAGATACGCTAACCACTGTTACCATATCCTCTGACAAAGAGTTCCAGAGCTTAACTAAAAGTATTTCCATGTAACTTTCTCAAGTGTCCCCTAGTCTTTGTACTTTCAGAATGAGTACAAAATCGATTTACTTCTACTCGTACACCACTCAGGATTTTGTAGACAATCATATCTCCCCTCATCCGTCTCCTTTTCCAAGCTGAAGAGCCTTAACCTCTTTAGCCTTTCCTCATGTGAAAGCAGTTTCATCCCCTTTATCATTTTGGTCACTCTTCTTTGAACCTTTTCTAATTCCACTATATCTTTTGTGAGATACAGAGACTAGAACTAAATGCAATACTCAAGGTGCAGTCGCACCATGGAGCGATATAAAGGCATTATAGTATGTTCAGTCTTATTCACCATCCCTTTCCTAATAATTCCTAGCATCCTATTTGCTTTTTTGGCCACTGTCGCACATTGAGCAAAAGATTTCAGTGTATTATCTATAAAACCCAAATCTTTTTCTTGAATGTTGACCCCCAAGGTGGACCCTAGTATCAGGTAACTATGATTCAGATTATTCTTTCCAATGTGCATCACCTTGCATTTGTCCACATTAAATTTCATCTGCCATTTGGATGCCCAGTCTTCCAATTTCCTACGGTCTTCCTGCAATATTTCACAGTCCACACGTTTTAACAACCTTGAATAGTTTTGTATCATCTTCAAATTTAATCACCTCACTTGTTGTTCCAATTTCCATATCATTTATAAATATGTTAAATACACCAGTCCCAATACAGATCCCGACAGCACTCTACTGTTCACCCTATTCCCTTGAGAGAAATGACCATTTAACCCTAAGCCTCTATTTTCTGTCCAAAAACCAATTCCTAATCCACACCAGAACATTGCCTCCTATCCCATGACACTTTAATTGTCTCAGGAGTCTCTCATAAGAAACTCAAAAGCATTCTGAAAGGCAAATTGGTGAGGCAAGAATTCCCTTGGCTGAACCCATACTGACTCTGTCCCATTAAAACATTTTTGTCTACGTGTTCTGTAATTTTATTCTTTATAATATTCTTCATAATGAAATTGCTGATCTGCTGTTAGTAATATGTAACCTGTCATTAAAATTGTCCATAGTACCTGAAGATTGGAGGGTGGTCAATGTGAACCGATTCTTAAAAGGGTTCTAGGTGTGATCCGGGAAATTACAGACCGGTAAGCCTGATGTCATTGCTGGGCAAAATAGTGACAGAGCCCCCAGTGGACTTAAATATTTCAGATATTCTGGAATCTTCAGAGTCTGAAGTAGTAGCTCGAGCCAGTGGCGTAGCCAGACTTGACATTTTGGGTGGGCCCAGAGCTAATATGGGTGGGCACTATGTAAATAGGTATGAATAGTGTTTCTTGGGATACTACAAAAAAATGCCTTAGAATACACTTGATGATGGATTTCTAAGTAGTCTGCCCAACAGCTGCCCTGTATCAATATAAACCACATACATACTTAATGGAAAAAAAAAAACCCAGTATTTTTGAATATAGGATGGTATGGGATTTGCGTTCCAAGATGTATGAGCAGAGACTTGCTGACCTGAACATGTATACCCTGGAGGAAAGGAGGAACAGGGGTGATATGATACAGACGTTCAAATACTTGAAAGGTATTAATCCGCAAAAAAATCTTTTCCGGAGATGGGAAGGCGTTAGAACGAGAGGACATGAAATGAGATTGAAGGGGGGCAGACTCAAAAAAGATGTCAGGAAGTATTTTTTCACGGAGAGGGTGGTGGATGCTTGGAGAATTCTTTTATTAAATAAAACGGAAAAAACCAATATTCAAGACATTACATCATGCCGTTGTAAAACCAGCCCCACTACACTTTTATACAAAAAATACAAACCCGACAAAACCCGTCCCCCCCAAATCCCCCCCCCCCACCATACATTCAAATCAACTTCAAGCGTACATGTTTCCACCAAACCCCAAAATTATGTACCCCCCCCCCCCCCCCCCGTTTCACAGCGTGCCAATTCCTGGACGGCTCGGAAAACGTCCCAGGAAACCTGCTCAGCAGACCTGCACTCCTGGTGCATAGACACCCCGCATCGGGCCACCCACAGGCAGTACCTGATAATAACTGATTGAGGAAGGCGGTACCTGGCTCCAGCCGCCCCGTCCCCTGCTGCCTCCCGTACACCCAGTCTGCATAGGTGTAGGACGTGAAGCTGGCGATGGCCAACAAGGCGGCCACTCTTCCACAAACTGCTCTAGAGAATGGACACTCCATAAGGAAGTGGTCCATCGTCTCCAGCTGACCAGCACACTCCCCCCTCGGGCAGTTTCGGTCCTGCATGCTTCGGTGCATATTTGCCCTAACATATAATTTACCCTGAAGGGACAGCCAGGCAATGTCCCTGTAATTGTTTGGGAGTCATCTAGATGAAATAAAGCGCAGGCCCTGCCTCAGCACGGGCCATGGAGCATCCCTAAGAGTCAGGGGAGATGAGAAATGCTGGGAGCGAACCCGCTCCACCCAGCTCTCCCTCTGCCCCGCCCTTATTTCCTCCCATGTAATGTCCCACAACCGGACCAGCTTTACTAAGGATTTGTAGTAGCCTACCCCCTCCGGGAAACCCTTCCGCACCCTCCCCACCTTCCCACCCCCCCACCAAGGGCCCCAAAATCCCTCCCACCACTGCACAACACTTTGTGCCCACCCTGGGGCCTCCAGCCCTCCCCCCCCGCCCAAGGTTAAACTGGATGAACAGGGAGGAGAATAGCAAGACAGGGTTTACCATCCCCACCCCCCCTTCCTCCCGCGAACGGTAAGTAATATTGCGTTTTACCGGGTTCATCCTGTTGCCCCACAAAAGTTGAAAAAACACGCTGTACAATGAAGTGAAACAGCATTCCGGCAAAAGGCAGATGTAACTCAAGAAGAGAAACATGGGGACTATCTGGGTCTTCAACAACCGGACCCTGTCTGCCATGGACATCCGCCACCCCTTCCAACGATCCACCTTTTCCCTTGCCTCCGATATCTTTTGCTCCCAACTCTCCCGCTCGTAATCCCCCCCCCCCAAAATACACTCCCAACACCCGCATTCTTTCAATCCCTGCAGGAAACCCGCCCCCTAGGTTAAATCGCCGTTCCTCTGGACCCACCCACAAGCTAGTACACTTACCCAGGTTTACCCGTGACCCCGATGCCTTGGAATATTCTTCAAGGGTCTCCCGCAGCATCCTCCCCTCCCTCTGGTCTGCCACCCAAACGGTGACATCGTCTGCATAAGCGATGACTCTCAATACGTTCCCTTTGCCAACCTCTACCCCTCTGAGCCCTCCCTCCCCCCCCCCTCCCAGCCTCCGCACCAGGGGATCTATGGCGAAAGCGTACAGCAGGGGGCTCAATGGGCACCCCTGCCGTGACCCCCACCTCTGCCCCCCCTCCATCCATTCACCAGGAGAAAAAATCGCGCCCCAGCATACAACAGTTGCAGTTGTGCAATCCACTCCCCCGGGAAGCCATAGTAATCCAGGACCTTCCACAAGAACTCCCACTGCACTCGGTCGAAAGCCTTGTCCTGGTCCAAGGCCACGACCAACCTACCATCTCCCACCCGGCTATGTTCCAAGCCCTCCCTCACCCAGGCTACTGCCTCCAGCACCCCCCTTCCTGGGACCCCACACCTCTGCGGGACTGCCAGCACTTCACCGGAGACCTTCCTCATGCGAGCATGAGGCATGTGGGCGAAGATCTTCCGGTCGCTGTTCAATAGTGCTATTGGTCGCCAGTTCGCCACGTCTTGAGGATCCTTGCCTTTGCTAAGGAGGACCAATGCTGATCCTCCCATAGACTCCGGCAAGGATCCCCCTGTTCGTGCCTCCTCCCAGAGTTCCAGCAAGAGCGGCGCCAGCTAGTCCCTGAACCGTTGGTAAAACTCCGCCGGAAGTCCGTCCGGCCCCGGCGCTGTTCTGCGCCGCAAGGCCCCAATGGCCTCCTCCACCTCACCCAGCGTCCACGGCTGCGTTAAGACCTGAAGATGGGGCCCCCAGTTACCCACCCCCGGGGTCCCCTCAATATATCTTCCCATGGCCTCTGTCCCCAACTGTAGGTCCGAGAAAACCCGCCCAAAATGCGTCCCCACCACCCGCAAAATACCTTCCCTGGACCCTTGGAGCACCCCCCCCCCCCATCCCTAAACCCCACCACCACCCTCCTTCTCCCTTCGTTCCTTGCAGCAGTCATACGGGTCCGGACCAAGCAGCTTCCCGAAGTCCCGCTCGTAGACAAGGGAAGAGTACCGGTTGTACTGTATTCTTTCAACCTCCTGCTGCAGTACCTCAATATCCTCCCTCCTCCCCCCCCTGGGAAATTAGATTATCCCGTCGCTTTCTCAGGGCGATCCCCAACCGGGTGGCCTCCCTTCCCTGCCGCCTTGCCTGACTGAGAAAAAACCCTCTGGTGCGGTGTTTCAGTACTTCCCACCAGTCCCCGAGGGAAGGGAAGACACCCTGAATGGACACCTGGTCTGCTAGGAATTCCAGGTACTCCTGGTGCAACACCCCCTCCTTCAACCATTTGAGATTCAATCGCCACAACCCTTTCCCTAGCTTGCACGCCCCCCCCCCTCCCCCCAACTCTATCATCACCATCCTGTGGTCAGAGAAATCTACTTCCACCACCCTAGGTGCCTGCCTACATGCCCCTTCCCGAACTATAAACCGGTCAATTCTGCTCCTACAGGTGCCCCGTGAAAAGGTGAAACCCCGATTCCCACCACCAAGTGCAATATGTACATCCACCAGCCCTGCTCCTTTCATAATCCCCGCTAGTCGAACCCCATCATAACGTACTTGTGTTGCCCGCCCCCCACTATCCTCTTTCCGTAAGATAGTGTTGAAGTCTCCTCCCCACACCAACTGCCTTGAAGTGTATAGGTAAGGCTTAATTTTGTTGAACAATGCAGACCTTCCCTGTTTGCTTTGCGGTCCATACACATTAATCACCCGCAAGTCCACTCCCCGCAATATTACGTCCAACACCAAACACCTACCAATACCCAGCTCCACCACCCTCTGAATCTCTACTTTATTGGTTTAAGGAGGATGCCTATCCCCCCATACCTCTCCCCGGCCAGACCCCAGATAGAGGGTCCCCATCTCCAGGCCCTCTTTGCCCGCCGGATGTCCTCCAGCGTCTGCAACTGGGTCTCCTGGAGGAGGAAACAGTCCGCCTCCACACCAGAGAGGCCATCAAATGCCAAGCTTCTTGCCCTCTGGGAGGCGACACTAGCCACATTAAGTGTGGCGAACACCAATAGCAGTCCCGCCATCAGTCCTCACTACCACACCCCCCACCTTCCTGGCTGCCTTCCCTTCTCTCCACACCATCATCCGCGGTCCCTTCCCCTCCACCCTCTTCTTCCTCCTCCGCCCAATCCCGGACCCCTAGCTTAAACATCCCTTCCCCCACCCTTGCTTTCTTCCTCCCTATCTTCTTTGTCTTCACCCACCTCCCTCCCTCCCTGGGGATCATCAACCGACCTGCCCCCCTCCTCTTCTTCCACCCTTCCCATCAATCCCGCCTCCGACCCTTCCTCCCTCCCCTCACGGGCCTGCATTACTACATCCTTACTTACCTTCCTTTCCTCTCCCGCCCTCCCTGCATCAGCCGTCGCCTCCCCTGATCCACCCACCTCCCCCCTACCCTTCCCCCCTCTCTGTCCCTCAAAACCCTCCCCCCCTTTTCTCTTTCCTCTTACCCGCTGTTCCCCTCACTCCTTCTCCCCTACCTCCCAACCCGTCCTGCCGGCTACCCCCATCCTCTACCTCCTCACCAGCCAGTTCCTCAACCCCTCCCTCCTCTTCCAAACCCCTGAATCTATTCCCTACTTCTATCCCCATTCCCACCCCCCCTCCCCCCTTTCCTCTCCGCTGTTTCTTGGACACCCGCGTCCAGCCCTCATCCTCCCCTTCCTGCCGCTTCCGACCCTCCCCCAAGCCCCCCCCCCCCCTGCTTGTCCCTGTCCTTCCCCGGACCCATTCCCCCCAGCCCCGGGAACCTGATCATGGCCTGCTTCCCCTCCCCCTGACCTGAACCATCCCTATCTATCTCCTCCTCTCCCCCATTATGGGAGGCCCAAGGGCAGGCTCGAAATGCATGCCCCAGACCCCCACACAAGTTGCACTGAATAGACAGACAGGACTCCGTGGGATGCTCCTTAGACCTGCACTTTCCACACTGCACTACCGGGCATCACATACTAAAATGTCTAAACGACCCGCACTTGTGACACTGCCGTGGCTGCCCCTTATAAAAGCAGAGAATCCGATCCCTGCCGATGAACGCCGCAGAGAGAATGTGCTGGGTGACATGCCCTGCCTGCCTCAGCCTAACCTGCGCACCCCAACCTCCCGCCCACACCCTACTGGGGTCCGGGAGTTTGGACAAGGGGGTACGCAATTCTGCGTACCGTTGTAGCCAGAAGGCCAGGTCCGCCCCTGATAGAGACTCATTTCGAACCAGAAGGGTTACCTGCATCAGGTCGGGTCTGCTGATCGGTACGGCCCGGTAGTTCTTCCAGTCCCCTCTCCTCCGTACCCCTTCGTATCTCTCCCAGAAGACCTCCATGCCTCGCTGGGTTAGAAAGCTGATATCGTATTCTGGTATATTCACCGGATGAATACAGGCATAGAGGTCCTCTGGGAGGAATCCTAGACCCAGGACCAATCTCAGGACTGCATCCCTGCTTGGCATCCCCCCTCCCCCACCCATCTCAATTGTACCACATTCCTCCTTTTGGGAACCTGGCCTCCCCCCCACCCCCTCCCCATCCTTCCCCGCTGCCCCCTACCCCCCTAGTTCCCCTGTGCCCGCCTCCTCCATCCACCACCGCCGCAAAGGACGGACCCCCCCCCCCCCGTCCCCCCCCTTCTCCAGCGCGGGGACCCCCCCCCCCCGCTCCTGATGCACCATATCCTCCTCTTGCCTTCCCCGTTTCTCAGCCTCCCTCCCCTCCCTCCCTATCCCTCCCCCCAACATGCCTTGTACCCCTTCAACCAGCAAACCTTGGTCCCCTGCACCCCTCACCCCCCCGAGCACTCATATCCCCTGCAGTCACAGTGTCCATCAGTTCAATGCCTCCTGCAACAGAAACCCTGCCTGTCTCCCCATCAATTTGGTCCGTATGAACTTTGAGAGCAGGTTCCCCTATATAACAGGTCCCCTCCCGGTGCCCCTGCCCCTGCCCCCCTCCCCCTCCCGTCGAATCAACCCCTCCCCCCAGAACCAACCACCCCGCTGCCTGGCCGGAATCAGAATCCCTAGTACCACCAGTTAAGTTTACTTCTGGTGCGCATGGCAAGGCAAGCACCCCTCCCTCCCGCCCAAAACCTGCTCTCTGGACCGGGTCCCTTTTTCCCCCAACGTTCTGCTCCGTCGGATCCTCCAGCCCCGCTGTTTTCGCCAAGCGGATGAGGCTTCCCACACTCCAGAAGTGCCTGCCCTCTCACACATGGGGAATCTTCTGGCGCTGCAGCTATTTCCCCTGCCAGCCTTTGTAGCTGTTCTGCAGTCTTTCCTGCTCCCACAGCCCGACTGGCTGGAGCCTCTTGCTCTGCTGCCAGGCTGGATTGTTGCAAACACTCCTGATCCTCCTGTGCCTTCTTCATCGAGAACCCCTCCTTTTCACCTGCTGTAGCACTCTCTGTCACCAGGTTTTCCTCTGCTAAAACCTCACCATTCTCAGTCTTTGGCAGTGCTGCAGCCTGCCTGGCCGTGACCTCCAGCCCCTCAGTGCTGCGTGGGCGGGGCCCCCCCAACTGCAATGGAGTCAGTGTTTGTTTCCTGCTCTCAAATCCTGCTGCAGGCAATGGGCACAAAACCTGTGGCTGCAACTGCCTCTGCTGACCTCTTGCTTCTTGCTCAAGTAAGTTTTTCAGTTCTGCTTCCACCACCACTGGTGTAGAAAAGAGTCTCTCTCCTGAACTTCCAGCCCCTGTTTCTACAAGGTTCCACGTTAGGAGTTACGGACCAAGAAAGGGATCTGGGTGTCGTCGTTGATAACACACTGAAACCTTCTTCTCAGTGTGCTGCTGCGGCTAAGAAAGCGAATAGAATGTTGGGTATTATCAGGAAAGGTATGGAAAACAGGTGTGAGGATGTTATAATGCCGTTGTATCGCTCCATGGTGCGACCGCACCTTGAGTATTGTGTTCAATTCTGGTCACCGCATCTCAAGAAAGATATAGTAGAATTGGAAAAGGTGCAGCGAAGGGCGACTAAAATGATAGCGGGGATGGGACGACTTCCCTATGAAGAAAGACTAAGGAGGCTAGGGCTATATAGCTTGGAGAAGAGACGGCTGAGGGGAGACATGATAGAGGTATATAAAATAATGAGTGGAGTGGAACAGGTGGATGTGAAGCGTCTGTTCACGCTTTCCAAAAATACTAGGACTAGGGGGCATGCGATGAAACTACAGTGTAGTAAATTTAAAACAAATCGGAGAAAATTTTTCACCCAACATGTAATTAAACTCTGGAATTCGTTGCCGGAGAAAGTGGTGAAGGCGGTTAGCTTAGCAGAGTTTAAAAAGGGGTTGGACAGTTTCCTAAAGGACAAGTCCATAAACCGCTACTAAATGGACTTGGAAAACTCCAAAATTCCAGGAATAACATGTATAGAATGTTTGTACGTTTGGGAAGCTTGCCAGGTGCCCTTGGCCTGGATTGGCCGCTGTCGTGGACAGGATGCTGGGCTCGATGGACCCTTGGTCTTTTCCCAGTATGGCATTACTTATGTACTTATATATATATATAAGATGAAAAGTCTGGGTTTTAAAACTTTTTTCCTGTTCAGTTTTTCCAACTTCAGGTTCCCTTAACGAGGATGCCTCTCCAGCCCTGCTTGCTCCAGAAGCTGCCAGAAGGGACCCAGACTGACTAGCAAGGTACTGCATACACTGTAATGTCTTTTGGGTACTGGGCCCAGGAAGCTCCTCTGGCCCCTGGGTGTTCTGGGGTCCAAGGTCTGAGCTCCTACTCTCCTTCTCTGTTTGCTGTTGTGACTGTTTGAAGGTTGTCAGGGCCTTTCCCCCCAAGGCCATTCTTTCTTGGTTGATGTAAACTTCTCTCAGAGGGTTCCCAGGGCCCTTTTTCAATGCCCCCAGCAAATGTTTTCTTTTGAAGAAGCTTGAGTAAACGGGTTACCTCCTTTGTATAAGTCTTGCGGTGCTCCACTGGGGCTAGTTTGCACAGGGCTTTTGCCATTTTAACCCGTTTCCCCAACTCCACCACCTCTTTTTCTGTGCTTTTTATCTTTCTCACCATTTGAATCAGGCCACTGGTCAGGTCCTCTGGATCCTGACAATAGTCCGTGAAATCTTCCTCCTCTGAGGAGTCACTGTCCTCCTCCTCTGACACCGGTAGGGCCTCCCGGCAGATCTCCATTACCTCTGCTCTCTCCTCCCTCTCCTTCTCCGATCTGCTGTTCTCTGGGGCCTCCCCCAGCTCTCTCCCCCCCCTCACCTGCTAGATGGCGTGCCACTGTGAGGGGGGTACCGGTCTGGGTTCCTCCCATGGAAGCCTGCACTCTTCGATCCACAGGGCTCCTTTCCCTCCTCTCTGGAGCCCTGCCAGAGAGGGAACTACTTCTCCTGGCCTTCTGGTCCCTGGCCCCAGGAGACCCCCTGACCTGGGGCTTTCCTGAGGACCGCTTCCCAGGGACCTTCCTCATTTCTGGGGAAGGAGCTAGGCCTCACTCCCTTCCCCCTGGAAGCCTGCAAAGCCTCTGGCAGCACTTCCTCCTCCTTCCTAGTCTCAACAGCAACTAACTTGGAATGCCCTCCCGCGGGAGGTGGTGGAGATGAAAACGGTAACGGAATTCAAACATGCGTGGGATATGCATAAAGGAATCCTATGCAGTAGGAATGGATCCTCAGAAGCTTAGCCAAAATTGGGTGGCGGAGCAGGTGGGGGAAGAGAGGTTGGTGGTTGGGAGGCGAGGATAGTGGAGGGCAGACTTATACGGTCTGTGCCAGAGCCAGTGATGGGAGGCGGGAAATGCTGCTGGGCAGACTTGTACGGTCTGTGCCCTGAAAAAGACAGGTACAAATCAAGGTAAGGTATACACATATGAATTTATCTTGTTGGGCAGACTGGATGGACCATGCAGGTCTTTTTCTGCCGTCATCTACTATGTTACTATGTTAATGCCATATCAAACTTGACCAGACATAAGGCCATCCCCATAGCCAGCATCAGCCCTTCCCTTCTGTACCTTTTTTTATTTTAACCTGGGAACTGAGCCCACCCAGAAACCAACTAACATTAAAATTCATTGTTGGTGGGTTTCTGGGTGGGGGTGAGCTCTTCACTGCCTAGGGAAACAAAAGGTATATTTAATGATTAAATATACCTTTTTTTCCCTAAGCAGTGAAGAGCCCACCATCACCACTACACTGTACATGTTCAAAAAAAAAAAAAAAAGGTATTTTACCTGAGGAGCTGGGCTTCAGTTTTCCAAATTTGTGTGCACGTTTTGCAGCAGCAGACTCGCCATAGAGCACCATCCTCAAGAAAGCCGCGAAACTTCTGGCTGATTTTTCCTGTGGTGTTAGTGTGCGCAACACGGGGACACTGGGGGGCAAGTAAGGAAAGGCAAGGGTGATGGACAGTGAGAAGGAGCCATGCACCGATGGCAGATTTTTTCCTGCGGCACTGGTTTGCGTGCCACGAGAGCTCGGCAAAGCAAGGCAGAACCCTGAGAGTGAGGGCGACTGACAGTGAGGAGTGCCACGCAAGTGCACCGACGGCAGATTTTTTTCCTGCGGTGCTGGTGTGCACGCTGCAAGAGCACTTGGGGCAAAGCAAGGCAGGGCCCTAACAGTGAGGCCGACGTCGGAGTGAGAGCAGCAGCGATGTGTGACCCTAGTGAGGTCGACGTCGAAGTGAGAGCAGCAGCGCCAGCAATGTGACGCTAGAGCGACCGACTTCCCTAGAGTGGACCCAACCCATACACACACAAAAAAAAAAAAAAAAACACAAGCGAGGACAGGAGAGCCACTGCTTTTCTGCAAACTATGGCAGAACTAAAGGCTGTCCAGTGTCCACTCCCAATGCAGTCTGGTGCCTGTCAGGCAAACTGGGTGGGCCTGAGCTGAGATTGGGCGGGCCTAGGCCCACCCGTAGCTACGCCCCTGGCTCGAGCCACTTTATTGGTCTCTTGTTTTCCATCAAGATAGGGATTCAGTTTTGAGATTGTATTGCAAGACTGTGGAAGAAGGGTTACCTTTGAAATCTAATCAAAAAATGTATCGTTAGTCCAATAAAAGGTTATCATCTTATTTTCTTTTCTATGTTTTGATTTATTTCTATTTATTACCCTAGAGTTGGAACTGTATTGGTCTTCCTCTACTTTCTTATTTCTCTGTGCCTTGATTTGAAGAGATTTCCTCTTCTTTTTTTGTTTTCATCTGTGTTCATTGAAGTTGGACTAAGAATTCTTGTCCATGTCAGTCACCAATCAGCTTTCATTAAAATATGCTCTCTGAAAACATGTGCAACCCTGCTCCATAGGAAACAATGGGTAAAGTTTAGTAGGATGACGGGTACAGTATCAAACAGTATCTACATCTTCTACCACACATTTGATTTGATTTATTCAGCAGCATGTTTGAGAATTTTTAAAAAAAGGAGAAAAATCAACCAGAAATGTGCGCCAATAGCAACTTCTTGTGGTAATTGCCTTTTCACAGTGGGAAAGTAATTGGGTATCTCTCAAGGATAAAGCAATATCCAAACCCAGAAAGCATAAGAACTAATATACTGCAGTTAAACTAAGACTCTCAGAAGCAACATTTTAAAAGTCTTTTATCCATGTACATTTTATTTACACAAGTAAACAGGCTGTCTGAAAATTGCCCACACAAAGGGCAAGAAGCCTTGAAAGTCCAATCTTCATCCCATCCAATGACTGGCACTTTTGTCCTCCCCTCCCCACAACATCCACCGTTCCCTCCCTTCCCTGAGGTGTCCTGCAACAGCCGGCTCTGCCCCCAGCACCCTCCGGAAACTACCATTCATTCACTCCCTCCTTTGTAGAGAGGAAACCCTCCCTCCTGGGTCTACCTTACAGCCCCGGTGGTCCAGTGGTGAGCTGGGGCAGGAGTGATCCTCCTATGCTCCTACCCATTCGGTCTCCGTACTGAAAATGGCTGCCACAAGTTTCAGTGGCAGTCATGTGAGATTGCAGTGGGAATCTCATGAGATTGCTCATGGCATCCATTTTCAGTACAGAGATTGCATGGACAGGAGCATAGGAGGATCACTCCTGCGCCTACTAACCACTGGACCATCAGGGCTTTAAAGTAGGCCCAGGAGGGGCCTACGATGGGTCTGGGAGGTGAGTTTCCTTTTTACAAAGGGAGAAGTGGACTCATATCTGAAAACTCTGTGGATCATTCTGGGAACACTGATACTACCAAAGAGCAGATCTGAAACAAGTTCTGCTTGCAATTAATAGCAGTGTAGTATCATTCAAGGAGAGGAAAGAATTTTTTTGTCTATTAGATTGTAAGCTCTTTGAGCAGGGACTGTCTTTCTTCTATGTTTGTGCAGCGCTGCGTATGCCTTGTAGCGCTATAGAAATGCTAAATAGTAGTAGTAGTAGTTCTCCCAGCTTCTCTGTTCTTCTCTCTCATGTCCAGAGTTGGCATTGCCTTCCGGGTCCAGGTGACCATCAGAAACCATAAACCCCTATCCTGCAGGTTACTTATAGTCATCACAATGAGGCCTTGGGCCTTAGTAGCCATCTCGCTAACAAGATAAACTAACATTACTTCATTCATGTCTTGCAGTGCCACAGTCTGCTACACAGTTTCACACAAGATACTGGAGACACTGCCTCTGTGAAGCTCTCTCCTACACAGCTTCCCAGGAGATAACTGGCGGGACAAAGCAAGTAAACATCATGTCTTTGAAAGATGCCAGCACAATGCTGCTAGGAAAAACTGCAGAATCCATTTTGTATCAGAAAAGATGGTTCATGATGTTGCCAGGCCTCAGGCTGAAGAATCCATAGTGCTTCAGAAAAGATGGTCATGTTGTAGCCAGGCCACAGGACCAACAAAGATGAGATATATGGGAAACTCTCCTGCAACTACAACTGAAAAAAAAATGTTAAAATTCCTTCCCCTTCCCTCCACACAATCACTTGACACTGAAACCTTTATTATTCAATGAAGTTCTTGTGTGTTTCTCCTTCACCACTATGTCCAGTTTCTTACAGTCAGCTTTTTATTTATTCGAATAGCAATGTCCCAAATGATCATAGTCTCTTATTCTCCATAATCATCTTTGGGTTATGATCCCAGTGCTATTCCAATACAGCAATGTTATAATGTTAACAAAATTTCCAATGGATGAGACATGCCACCATATTGTGCCTTTCCATTTTGAAAACGTTCTGTTATCTACGCAGTCAATTATAGATGAGTAGCCATATTTAGCTCGCTTACTGAATCTACAGATGTCTGCTGTACCAGTTTATTCAATGCTGACTGAGTTTCTCATCCATAATGTAAGTCCTTGGCTGCAATTATCAATCATTCATCCTTAGGTTTCAATTCACTTCTCCTTAGCTATTCATGCATCAGGTTTTGATCAGCGAATGGTTCCTGGAATGACACTTTGTATTTCCCACTGTAATTATGCATTTGCCACTTGTTTTTTCCACATTTGCTTAGACTGTCATGGGAAAACACAGCAGCCATTTGGAATATGGAGGTGGCACGGGCAGGAGAAACTAGGCCACTATCAGGCTTATTTTCGAAAAAGAAGGGCGCCCATCTTTCAACACAAATCGGAAGAATGGCATCCTTCTCCCCAGGGTCGCCCAAATTGGCATAATCGAAAGCCGATTTCGGGTGTCCTCAACTGCTTTCCGTCGTGGGGATGACCAAAGCTCATGGAGGCATATCGGAAGCATAGCGAAGGTGGGACTGGGGCATGCTTAACACATGTGCGTCCTCGGCCAATAATGGAAAAAAGAAGGGTGTCCCTGACAAACACTTGGATGACTTTACATGGTCCTCTTATTTTTACGACCAAGCCACAAAAATGTGCCCTAAATGACCAGATGACCACCAGAGGGAATCGGGGATGACCTCCCCTTACTCCCCCAGTGGTCACTAACCCCCTCCCACCCTATAAAAAAAATTTTTTAATATTTTTTCCAGCCGCTCTGCCAGCCTCAAATATCATACCCAGCTCTATTACAGCAGTATGTAGGTCCCTGGAGGAGTTTTAGTGAGTACTGCAGTGCACATCAGGCAGGTGGACTCAGGTCCATACCCCTCACCTGTTACACTTGTGGTGGTAAATGTGAGCCCTCCAAAACCCACATCTAGGTGCCCCCTTCATCCCTAAGGGCTATGGTAGTGGTGTACAGTTGTGGGGAGTGGGTTTGGGGAGCTCAGCACACAAGGTAAGGGAACTATGCACCTGGGAGCAATTTCTGAAGTCCACTGCAGTGCCCCCTAGGGTGCCCGGTTGGTGTCCTGGCATGTCAGGGGGACCAGTGCACTATGAATGCAGGCTCCTCCCACGACCAAATGGCTCGGATTTGGTCATTTCTGAGGTCGACCTAAATGTTGAGATTTGGGCGTCCCCGATTGTATTATCAAAATGAAAGATGGATGCCAATCTTGGTTCAATAATACGGGTTTCCCCACCCCTTCGCAGGGACGTCCTGCGAGGACGTCCTCAGGAAATCTTGGGCGCCCCGTTTGATTATGCCCCTCCACATGGTCCATTCTGCTTTCAGCTTCAGAAATGTAGAGTCTCAGCATATCCTGATTCTTATAAATTACCTCATGGGCATGGAGGAGTTTTCTTGTTTGCACATATAGTTTTTTTAAGATCTTTAAGAGGGCAGTCTACAATTCCAAAGCTATATGAGAACGTGGGAATTGCCAGCTGATTAATGGCTTGTATCAAATTCCTTGCTGTTAATACACTTTTCAATATTGACTTTAATCTTAACCCTCCATTGCCTCACGTTCAAGCTTAGATTGTGAGCACTCCAGGGACAAGGAAATACCCAGTGTACCTGAATGTAACTCACCTTGAGCTACTACTAAAAAAGGTACGAGCAAAATCTAAATAAATAAAATCTCCTGCAATATTCTTTGCTAATCGTTTCTCTCACTGATTTGTGCTGGACTGTGGCTCCATCCTGTACGCCTAGGTATTTATATGCCTTCTTATTAAATTTCTTTTATATCACAGTCATCAGGGAGAGATTTTCCATTTTACTCAGTTTTCCTCTAAGGAAAGTTACTTTAGCACATTCATCCAGGCAAGTGCATTCAGCCATGCAGTTTTGTAAGAGCTATTTTCTGCATATAAAACATGCTTATAAGCAGAAAATGCTTCATAAAATTATATCCAGCATGGCTGTGCAGTGCTCCATACATCAGGTGTTCACTAGACAAATTATGACAATAATAAATTTTCAGCTTCAAGCTTACTGCTACCACAATATCTACCCGCCAGAACCATTAAGACCTCCATTATTAAATTAGCAACAGGAATATCACCATAACAGTTAGTCAAAGTCACCGAATCAAAATTAAAAAAAAAACAGATTCAACATCCAGGGTAATGTCACAGCTCAGAAAACCCAGGTTTTGACTTTTCTTCAGGGACAACAAACTCAAATGTCAATGACTTGACTTATCTAGGCTATACTAATCTGAATTGCCCCTTACAAATGGAGAAGATGAATGCAGAATGCTAGAAAATGATTATGGGTCCTGGAAACCAATAGATGTTTTTGTTGGATGTTATCGTTTTACATGACCAATACAAAAATTAGCAAGATGGTTTTGAGGGCACAATGGTCCTTTCTTTATAAAGGATTTAACAAAGATATAGGTTTCCTAACACATTATGGGACCTATTTACTAAGCCATGCTAACAATTGTCTTGCGCTAACTACTACTACTTATCATTTCTAGTTCATCAACAGCTACCATGGGTACTGCATTAAAAGTAAATGTATCATTTTAGCAGTATGTGCTAATGAACATGGAACAGGGTGGTAAATGGCAAGGCAATGCAATGTACAGTTAATGCAGAAATTACTGCATGTTAACTGTTAATGCAGCAGATAACGTGGCACAGTGAACACTTGATAAAGAACTTTTTCTGTGCGTTAACTGGATGGCAAAATGTTGGGAACAGTCAACACAGAGACGTTGCAGTTACCACATGTTAATTTTGGCCATTAACCAGCAGCAACTGCAAAATCTTAATGCGCTTTATTAAATAGGGTCCTATGAGCCATCCTGATCATTCATCAATCATCCCCCAATTTTCCCCTTCAGACTATTAAGGGAATGTGTTTTATTTTCCTTGCATTACCATCTTTTACTCATTCTGCTTTAACCAAAAGATGGGAGTTTTGGCTCCCAAAAGATAGTCAAGAAATGTGTTAAGTTAGTACAGTAGCAAGGTATCATTTAATATTTTGAGGGACCACATTCAGCTGGTAGTGGTCAGCATTTCATTAAATGGTGACCACCGCTAGCTTAATTAGATCTGAATATTTGGTGCCGGACCCTATCTGGGCACCAGCACTGATCCGGTTCTGTGGTGGTACCTGAAATCTACCTGGGACTGGGTATGGATAATATTCAGTACTGTACCTGCATCACAAGAGGTAGTGGAGATGAAAATGGTAATATGGAATTCAAAAATGAGTGGATAAACAAAGGAATGCTATATGGAAAGAGAATGGAACCAAAATTAGAAGTGCTTAGATGGTAACCCCAGTGCCAGGCAGACTTCTACGGTCTGTGCCCTGATTGTGGCTGGACAGATTTGGATGGGCTGGAGTGGAGCTTCGATGACAGCTTCAGAAGTTGCAAAACAAGGCCGATGCTGAGCAGACTTCTATGGTCTGTGCCATGATTGTGGCTGGACAGATTTGGATGGGTTGGAGTGGGGCATTTAGGACAGCTTCAGTAGTTTGAGAATAAGGCCAGTGCTGGGCTATGGTCTGTGCCCTGAACAAGGATGGACAAATTAGAATGGGCTGGAGTGAGGCTTCAATGACAGTTTCAGAAGTTGGAGAACAAAGCCACTGCTGGGCAGAATTCTACGGTCTGTGCTCTGAAAATGGCAAGGACAAATAAGAACATAAGCATTGATTTGTTCCATATATATATATGTTACCATGTATGCATGCACCATAATGCAATACCATTTGTAATTCTGTTACCCGGAATGGCAACCGCCATTACGGCAAATGTAAGCCACATTGAACCTGCAAATTGGTGGGAAAATGTGGGATACAAATGCTACAAATAAATAAAATAAAAATACTGGGATAGACCAAAGATCCATCAAGCCCAACATTCTGTTTCCAGCAGTGGCCAATCCAAGTTACAAGCACCTGGCAAGATCCCAAAACATTGAAATACATGTTATGCTGCTTATCTTAGAAATAAGCAGTGGAGTTTCCCCAAGACCATCTTAATAATGGCTTAAGTCCATATATAGTATCACATCATACCTTATGATATGAGTTTATCTTGTTGAGCAGACTGGATGGACTGTACAGGTCTTTATCTGCCATCATCTACTATGTTACTATGCATAACTGGGCATACTTAGATTTTTTTTATGCTGGCCAACATGTCCTGACACTGAATACTGCTGGTGCATGTATAACATCTGACCCCATCCCGCATTGCAGTGCGATCAGTGCGGTTATTCAGCAGCACTGTACAGTTAACTGCCACTGAATACTTTCCCCTGGACCAGGCAGTGTGATTTTAACCAGCCATAGCCTCTCCAGCCCAATCAAATTGCTTTGAATATCAACCCCTTTGGTTTCACTTATTAAGCCTTATTTCTGTGCTATACAACAAAGGATGTTGTGTCAAAAATCCATGAACAAAGTCATCTTAGATTGTGAGCTCACTAGGGACAAAGTACCTGTATATAATATGTAAACCACATATACAGAAAGGCAGTATATCAATTACCCTCATTATTATTGCGGTAAATATTATAAGTGATTTCAGAATATTTACTGTTTCTGATATTTCATCAATCTCTGCTCTCATTTTAATCTATCTACCTGCAGAAAATTCAAACCAGCACACCAACCTTCCCATCCTCAATGCTTTGATAAAGATGTGCCTTTAGGTCACTCCTATTATTTCAAAAACAATGCTCAGGCTCCATTTTATCTTTTAATGAGTTTAAAGAACAAATAGGGTAATAAAACAACTGAGCTTGTGTTCTTGCACAGCCTGTGTTATTGTGCAAAAAGAGGGAGGAGATGGGGAGAGCAGAGCTCTGTAAAGACAATTTGTTTCGCCTTATGACAGCCCTTTGCTGTTCAGCGCTTGCTATGCCTGAATATTCTCAGTACGTTTAATTGCAAAACACTCTCGCTTCCCACAGGCCTCTGTCTACAAGCCCTACTGCCCTACGCAGCTTCACCATCTGCTGCAGGGTCTGATTTCCTTTGCCCCACAGAAGTAGAATCAGAAAGAGGGAACCTGTCTGCAACCTATGTGGCCAGTTCTTTGAAAGTATTTCAGAATACCTTTCATCTTGAGGTATGAGGCAAAAGTGCTTACGTATAGTTTGGCTTTTCATGCCATACTATTTTGTGACACTTTCTGAAGAAGACCAGATAGGCTTCAAAGGGATGTTTTGTTAGCTTAAGTCATTAAAAAAAAACCACACACACATTTTGCATTAATTGTCCAAAATAATTACAGCCAGTGGTGTGCTGGAGTTGACTTGCACTGGCTCGCGAGAGCCGTTCATTACATTAAGAATTTTGGGAGTCAGTTGTTAAAGTAGCCAAGGTGGGCAATGGAGGCCTGGGACCCCCTCCCAATTTAGGATCAGGCCCCCTCTTGAGCTCCCTTTTACCTTTGCTGGTGGGGATGCTGAGCCCTGCCAGCCAGATAAAAGGACTGCCACCACTCCCTGCTGCTTGTTTCCGGGTCTGAGCAGCATGCATGTGTGTTACTCTGTCTACCTTTGTACAAATGTTTGTGGGTCGTGTATGCATGTATACTCATCTGTGGCTCTGTGTGTGTCTGTGACTGGGAGAGGATGAGAGGGGAAGGGCAATTTGAAAGAAGCAATTCCTTAAGAGCTTTGTTTCAGTGTATCAATGTTTCTACACTGCAGGTGCTGCAACTGCTTTTTCTCACAAAAATGCATCGAGTCGTTCTTTGAGGACTATTTCTCTGGAATCCCTGGTCCAATTTGCCCCATTTTCCCCATTCTATGTTGCCCCAGACAGACGAACACATGGACAAACATTTTCAACCCTTTATATAAAAATTTCTTGTCTTAAGGGGTCATTTTTTGTTGCTGGTGGTGTATTATCAGCTGCTGTAGCATATGTAGAGGGGAGGGTTGAGTCTTGTTTTTATTACCATTTGTTGTTCTTTATGTATTGTTTGTCTTATTTGCTTTGCGGTTTAATGTGTCTTGTTTATAAATGGCCTTGAGCAACATTGTCAGGAGGACAGGGTTAAAAAAAAAAAAAAAAAGTTATAAATAAATTAAAAAAAGAATATCGCACATACTGTAACACCATGCAAATATGTCAGGACAACAAATCATAAAATAAGAGCACATAATACCAACTACTACTCTTCAAAGCTTCAACCTGGGTCTAACCACTTAATTGTATTGTGATGTCCCAGAATTCAATCCCATCTCCATGAGCACAAACTTACCATAAACTAAACCTTGTAGAGACCTACACCTGAACACTCGGGCAAGGGTCTTACAAGCGTTATATCAAATGTTCTTATACATCATGAACCACAGACCATATACAACAAAAAAGAAATCCAAAAGTTTGTTCATGTTTGTACTTCCATCCTTCCTGCATGCATACTGACAGAAAAATCCCAGCCATCTGATGTCTGCATTGTTTCTCTTCTGTATTCATGTCACACATATGCATTTTGGCACTTACAACTAGGATTCCACGTGTGTTACCATTTAGAGCTGAAAGCTGCAGAGTAAAATGAAGGTAGCAGTGTAGCATCCTGCGAGGGTTCATTAGGCTATGTGTCACAAGAAAATGCTGGAAGGATGGGTTCTATGACATTAAAAGTAACTGCAAAATGTAGCAGCAGTCAGCATTAGAAAATTCAGAAAGCACACACCAGAGTAAAAAAGGTTATGGCTTTCCTGACATCAAAATAGTTCAACAAGAAACTAATCCCTCAGTTAAACGTAGAAAAAATACACACAAAAAAATTAAATGTGTGCTCATAAACTGTAAGATGTCACATAAGTAGATATTTTGCTTTCTGTTTTGGTGGCATTCAAATTGTGGAACTGTTTAAAACTTTTTCCCCAAATATTATGGACTTTCATTTACAGCATTTTATTCTTCTCATAGTGTAATACATAGTTTTAAGCTAATGTAAGAAAACAGTATCTTGCAGTTTGAGCACACATCACTATTTTTGGTATATTATTTTTATTTATAACTAAGGAATTGGTTTAATGTCTTACTTCTCATTTCCCTTCAGTATATTTTATGAATAAACCCATTTCTCATTGAGGTGTTACTGTGATGAAAATAGTGCACTCTTTCCATATGCAGAAAATGGGTGTTTTGCCAGTCTGCATGTCCCCAGCTGGTGTGGCATTGATATGCCAACCTGCTGGTGCTACATTTGTTTCCCAGTGATATGCTGTCTGTTAACACCATGTAGATCTCTTTGTCTTGTGCCAGTCTACTAACCCTTGGTCTCCGAAGTTCTGTACCAGTTTGTTGATGCTGAGTATGTTCATCAGCCCTTGCTGTTTTGATCTGCTGTTACCGTGCTGATTTACCAGTGCCATAATAGTCTCATAATAACATGATGCTTTGAAAATATTATGCCAGTCTGTTGGAGCCATGGTGGACAGTGTTTTGCTTTTCTGCTAGCTGATTGCTAAATCCGTGTAATTTGCAAGTATCACACACACTGCTAGAGCTGTGCCAGTCTGTAATCTCATCTCACCATGCTATCAACATGTCATCCTGTTGGAATTGAATTCTTTCTAGTACTTCATTAGTCTATCTTCTTCTATATAATCTCACATCTTTTAAGGCAGGAGATATGCCAAGGCTTTGTACCATGTTGTACCAGGATGCTGATGAGGTGCCAGTTGGAGAGTTCCCTGCCACTCATATTAATGTAGTTTGAAAATGTCTTACAGTAAGTAGAGGAAAATAGAAAAAAATCCAATATATTTCTGATTCTAGTAAGAGATTCCTTAGAATGACTTCAGCATCTCCTTTTGTTTATGCAAAAGACAGTACAATTTTGTGTCACATTCAAAATCTTCTTGATAATTCACAAAGCATTGCAGGATGAGGTGCCTCATTATCTTTCAGCTGTTCTGAAAATATACCATCCTAATTGACCTCTTAGGTCAGAGGGAGCTCAACAACTTTCTATATCCTCTGCCAAAAATTAATTTTTTAAAAACAAGATCTGCTGACCCTATCATGCGGAATAGGTTACCCGATGAGTTTGGAGTACTATCAGATATATGGAACTTTAAGTGTAAACCTAAAGCAATCTTCTTTGCTCAGGCCTTTGATGGTCCCAGACAGAGCTACCATTTGTTTTTGACTGATGATGTGGTGCAACCTTCTTTAATGTCTTGTTGTTTTCTGTCTTGAGCAATATCCACTCCTGATGTTTTGTGTAACAGCAGTTGCTATTTGTAATGGTTTGTTTAAGTTATGCTTTTATGGGGCAGTCAATGTTTTTTGGCCACCAGCATTATGCTGGGATAGTCAGTGCCGGACAGATCCATACACTGGCACTGAATATCTAGGTTTGTGAGGCCGGTTATCCTTTATCTGGTTCAGTGCAATGTTCAGCAATTAGGGGCCCTTTTACAAAGGCCTATGTGCATGCAGCATGCACCAAAACAAGACTACCATGCCCCCCTGGTGGTAATTTCAGATTTGGCAGGCGCCCATACTGCCAGGACAAATTATTTTTTTATTTCCTGCCACGTGTGGCATTTCTGGCATTAATCATCAGTTGGCACATGCGGACTGGTCACCACCTGTGTAGCACGTGAGCCCTTACCACTAGATCAATGGGTGGCATTAAGGGCTCAGACCTTAAATAGGCACACGCTGGTTTCAATTTTACCGCAGGCCCTTTTCCCGAACCATTGAGAGAAAAAAAAAAAAAAAACTTTCCTAGACGCAATAAAAACTGGCCCGGCGCGTTCTAAAGCACACACCAACACTACCGCAGACCACTTTTTACTGCAGCTTAGTAAAAGGATCCCTTAACCACCTAAGTGAAACTGGAAAAAGATAGGACTGAGTTTTATGCAGTTTGATTTCTCCAGCTAACTTTAAATGCTGACTCTGCCCCTCAGGCTGCCCACTAAATCACCAGCTATGGTTTTAGTGGTTAGTTCTGGTATTCAGCGACACTAACCGGTTAAGTACCATTGAATATTAGTGGATAGCATTCTGTAAAGTATGTTTTTGAGAGATTAGCTTTGCTGGATGTTTTTTTCCTTCTGGTTGAGCAGATCTCCAAAGTTTGGGCTTCTTGTTGGACACAACTATCTCTTGAGCCACAAGTTAACAACATCATCAGCACTGTCTTTCTAAAACTTCATTTAGTCCATAAAATTAATTCTTTATTTATAGTGGAGCACTTTTCTTTGCTAGTTCAGGTGCTCATCTTATCTCATTTAGACTACTGGAACAGTTTATATTCAATTTCTGTACCATCAACTGCTTCATAACATTGCTGCCAAACTTCTTTCACTTGAAGAAATGACAGAGCAACACCAGCACTGATTCATTTACACTGGCTTCCAGTACAGGCTAGGATTGAGTTTAAGTTGGCGTGTTTGATATATAAAAGTTTTGATTGTACCAGCCCAGAATATCTAGTAAGCCTGTTCTCATTTCCTGGTAATTATAGATCATCCAGAGCATTTGGATCTCAACTTGTTTATTTCTCCTCAGTATCCGGAATATACTATAAAAATATTTTGAGAATTCAGCTTCCTATCAAGCCATTAGAGTTTGGTGTTCATCACCTTGTGAGTTGCAAACCATGTCTTATTACTCTTTCTGGAAATCTTTAAAGACTTATTTATTCTAATCAGCAGTATGTGCAGATTAATTTTTTATATATATTTTCTTGTTATTTTGTTTAAATTGTGATCCACTTTGAACCTTGTTTGGGAGTTGACGGAATACCAATGACATATTACATTACTCAAACAATTTAATCAGGCAGAAGGCTTTTCCGCCTGGTTAAGTTGTTTTGAATATCGAGCCCATTATTTATGAATGTTTGTTGTAAGCTGCCTAGGACCAAAGCCTATATAAACATGTACATAAATAAATAAATAGAAAAGAACTAGTGTTGCACCTCGTTTTTTGTGGAGGTGAAACTTGGACCTCCTGCAAAACTTGAAAATGCTTGAATTCTCTTCCCAAGCTCATAACATAGTAGATGATGGCAGAAACAAGTAGAGAAAGCATGCAAAGCATGGTTCATAGAATTCTTTACAACTTCTATAAATATGTGTGCTCGTGCGTTTGCCTTCATTACGTTTTTCAGAGGCAATGTCTTTAAATGGGTTAATGTTGTGCATACCATCACACAGTAATGAACCTAGCTCCTAACCCAGGGTATAAGAAATATGATTTCAACCTCTCAAATTTACTGCTTATATTTGCCCTAATAAATCCATTGTGCCAAGAAAACTTCCACCTGGAGTTCAAGATATAAATCATGTAGATAGCTCATTAAAATGGTCTTGCAAATTGCTTTTAATTTTATTTAAGCATTTATATTCCACCTAAGGTACTAAGTAGATCACAATAGCATATACACAATGAAACAGAAAATAAAAACAGACATGAAACATAATAAAACTATCACAAATTACACAATTACAGACATGGCACAGATATTGGTGACAACGGCCATATAATGTCATGAATGCTGCTGAGAGAATGACAGTAAGAATGGCAGAATCCTAAATGTGAGTCATAGGCCTCCTGTAAGGCTGGGCTCTAAAACCTCTGTAGGCACTAACATCAAGAGTTGAACTGCAACTTTTTAGCTGCTTCTTGAACATGACTGTATCCGAAGATAGCATGAGAATAGTCATAAACATGTTCCACTCAAATGGGCCAGCAATAGAAAAAAAAAAAAAACCATACCTCATCTCTGCTAAATGTATCCTGGCAAAGGGGGAGGGGAAGGGGATGTATAAATATAGCATCCCCTTAGACCTTAAAGCTCTAATGGGTCTATAGATCTTTAAAATGGTGGACAGGTAGTGGGAAGCATCCTGCTGTAATGCTTTATGTATCAATACTTGGATTTTAAATTTGATGTGATAATTCAGTTGCAGCTAGTGCAATGCCTTGAGATATGAGGAAATATGGCAGGGTCAAGGTATGCTAGTTAGTAATTGAGCAGCAGCAGCATTCTGCACTAATTGCAGTGCTTTCAGTTAAAGTGCATTGCAATAATCAAGCTCTGTCAATACCAAGCTTTAGAGAACTGCCCTAAAGTCATCAGCACATCACATCAGTTTAAGTCTACTTAGCAGTCTAAGGTGAAAAAAGGATGATTGCACTACTGCCTCAATCTGGACTTTCATTCAGGGCAGAATTGAGGATGACACCTAGACTACACACCTGTTGAGAAATAGCCATCCTCATGTCACTATACGTCAGAAAGGAAAGTGCATCAGAGAATAGTGAGAGACTAAACATAATAATTTGAGGTTTTGGCAGATTTAGGGCCTCTTATCAAGCCACACTAGTATCCCCTGTGCCAACAAACCCCATTCTTGAATGGGCTTCATTGACATTGCCACACGGGAACCACTAGCATGGCTTGATAAATGAGGCCCTTAGTGACAATCGATTAGCATCCATCCAGGAGGATACAATATGAAGACAACTATGCAAGTTAGAGTCAAAATACAGAAGATCACAAGAAGAACATAGGAAAGAATACCAGACAAAACTGAAAGAGACAAGAGAAATCAGAATGGCAAAAGCATAGGCAGAAGAAAAAATGGCTAAAAATGTGAGTCAAGGTGATAAGACTTTTTTCACATATATTGGTAGGAGAGGAAGGCCAGAGATTGAATTGCAAGACAAAACTTTTGATGAATGATGTGTGGAGAATAATGTGGAAATGCTAAATACTTATGTTCTGTGTTCACAAAAGAAAATCCCATAAAAAGACCCCAAAGGATTCACAAAGCCACATCTGGGAATGAAGTAGATATATTGTTCACAGAAAAAAAAAAAAGCGTTCATGAACAGCTTACAAAACTAAAAAAAGGACAAAGTCAACAGAGTTGGATGAGATACATTCCAAAATTCTGAGAGCACCAAAGGTTCTGGCAAGTCCTTTAAAGAAGATAATTTAACAGATCCTTTGAGACTGGAGAGGTTTCACAGAAATGGAGAACGGTTGATGTGGTCTCTCTTCATAAAACTGGCAACTTATAAATAAACTGAACACTCTTGATATGGGCCCTAAAGTGATTGATTGGATTAGAAATTGATTGATTGGAAGGTGACAAAAAAGTGGCAAATGGAGTTCAAAAGGGTTTTTATCAGTTAACATTTTTGTAAACAATGTTCCAGAAGGACTTTCTGCTTAGGTTTGCCTCTTTGTGGATGATACCAAAATATGAAATAGCGTAGACACCCTGGATGGCATGGATAACATGAGGAGAGATCTAGTGAAGTTGGAAGAATGGTCTAGCATTAGGTAGCTTAGATTTATTGTTAAAATGACTAATACAAGGAAGTTTCAGGAGGGAAGCTACAGCTCAGGATGGGAAGAAACCCAGAGTGGTACTCCTTTATTGGAAGGGCTTTTAGTAGCCCAATAGACCCTATGATAATAGAAGAGAATGCGTGTGTGTCCCTTTAAAGGGTGGGTGAGGGGAGCATAAGTCAGTCAGTTGGGGAGCATTCCTTGCTCCACCCAGTAGGCTTAATGCTTCAATCACAGAGAAGGGGAAGAGAGAGATTAGTTCCATGTAAGGTATTAAAAAAAAAAAAAAAAAAAACACCTTTCCTAGACTGAGAGAAAGAGAGGTAGGCAGAACCCCAACCCAGGACTGGGAAGAGTGAACCCTGAGAGGAAACTCTGCCATGGGAGCTCAGAAGAGAAAAATAATGCCAGTTCTGAGACAGAAGCCCTAAGAACGCTGACTCCTGCTCTAGTTGAGCCCTCTCCAAGGGAAGATGGACATTAGAAGATAGATAGTTGGTGGGAACTACACTTAATTTAGTTTTGGAGCAAAAGCTCTAGATGTTTGGCTGAACTTTTGTTTATGAATAGTTATAGCAAGGTTTTTGACAAAGGGAAACCAAGTGGGTAGGACCTTTCCCCCTTTACTTGCTTCTACCCTGAGCAGTAAAGGTATCTAAAAGGGCATAGTAGAACGCAAGCCAAATGAAAGGGTGTGATGCCTGAAGGGCAGTCTAGTGCACTGTATGTGTCCAGTAGTTTGAATAGCTGTGTGGACGTAGAATAAGCTGAATCTATGGACACAGTTTTATAAATGAGAAAGCTTTTTTAATGAATTGAACCTGATAGAAAGCAGCAGTATGACACTGAGAAGCCAGTGGGCTTAAAGCAGCAGCCATGAACAAACAGAAGACTTTTTCTGAGCCTTCTCAAGGGAGGGACAGCAATAGCAGAAACTGAGTAACTAATTTACATATCTAAAAGGCTGATGGAAAATTAATTGTATCCTCTGAGATTGTAAGCTGATGTAAGTATATATTAAAAAAACGTGCACAGGAAGAAGTATTACAAAGTGCTTTAATAAATATATTGCTGAATACTTATATGGAATAGTTTGGACTTGTTTGGTCACCCTGAGGGTGAAGGAACAATAAAATACAGACCTTCCCAGCATCAAGATTTGACTATTAAAGTTTTTTCCATAGCTTAGTCTTGGTGTGGAGTTTTTTTTAATTTACTCCTTATTTGCTAGGACCTTTAGCTGAGCAGGTGGTGTTTCACTGCACTTTGTTTATGGTTGATCCTTCAGTGTTATGTTTTTGAGCTGAAATTTGAAGTACTATTGTATGCACTAAAGAAGAGTACTTGGGGATGATCATATCTAATAATTTTAAGGTTGCCGAACGAGTAGAAAAGGTGATGGCAAAAGCCTAAACGATGTTTGGGTTCAGAAGGAGAGAAATGAAAAAGGTGATAGTTGTAACCCTCATGGTCCTCAGTGTGGGGCAGACAACATTTCCAGCTCTGTCCTCCTGGGTTGGTGCTTCCCTCTTTCACACAATCCAAAAGTCAACACCAAACTTCCTTCAAAATCCACAGTCTTTAATTTAGAGACAATTTACATAAACCTCTCAGCAGTCCCAAAATATAGCTGACAGTTCCCTCTAGAGTTCTCCTTGAGAAGGGAAAACTCAGACCTTTTCTTTATAAACATAGTTCAAGTCTCTTTAAGCATAGTCCATACAAAACAGCAAAGAAACAAGAACAAAATCACCTGTTCTCTGAATACCTTTCTCTCAGAGTACTGCAAGCTGGGCAGCACACCTCCTGCTTCACAGCTACTTCACTCTGTGTCCACCCGCTGCCATTCCTTCAGACTTGCAAACTTTGGTCATTAGTATTCTCATAGTCCATGGGTATTTGCTTCTCCAAACAGTTCTCCTCTGCAGGTAAATCCACTCCCTCTTCTATGCCCTCCATCCAATCAGGCTCCTCTCCACCCTTCATGACACTTGATTCCTCCCTTCCATCAGCTGGCCTGCACCTTTTCTCTCCCTCCTCCCAGGTGGATGGAATCCTATACTGATTTCTTAACCATGGAAACAGAGTTTTAGCATTGCTGCTCCCTCTACTGGCCACCCTCTGATATAATGTTTTTTCCCCTGTGTCCTGCCCTTCCTTTCTAAGGGAGGATTCCATGTCAGGGTTTCTAGGTTGCTTTTTCTTCCCTCCCCCCTCGCATTGTGAGTAAGGTAGTTCTATATCCCCTGGATCTGCAAAGTGTCTACATTGCCCTCCTTCACTATATAGTGCCTCTGTATAAGTCTCTGGAGAGGCCTCGTGTAGCTGTTGGGATCTGAAAATCACTGCCGCTGTCTGCCACTCTCTACTGAAACTTGGTGGATGCACATCAAGGTATGGGGTGGGGTTGAGAGCTCTAAACCTCCTTTTAAGCTCTGATAAATTATGGCTTATGGTGGCGGATGGGTGGATGAGCAGAGAGGCCAGGCAAGGGGGCAGGGGCCCACTGAACTGGTCTGCACAGGGCCCCGCAATTGCTAAGACCGTCCCTGCTTTGACATTTATGCTTGAAGCCCAGCACTCATTTTTTTTAAAGCATGTCCCTAGGTCATGCTTTCAGCAGCTAAGGATCTTCAAAGGCACAAAAAATAAAATTCCAAAGTAAGTACTCCCTATATGAGTTCCCAGAAGAGAGACTATATAGGGACAATAATTAAAACATTTGCATGTTTTTGGTTATGTTTATGTGTATGGCCAAATTAACATCATATTGGGCCTTAGGCAAACATACATTTGTAGGCCCCCCAACATAGATCCCCATTTACTTCTTTTTTCACTCCTCCCAGAATCAGATTCACAATCCCTGCCCCCACCCCCTCCCCATGCCTGAACTTTATGCATGGCTTTCCCTCCACATTTCACCTCTACTACTACTACTACTATTTAGCATTTCGCAGGGAAAGTACAAAGCCAGCTGTGGGTATGGCAGCAGTATTAGTTCATGAGTGAGGATGGGGCTAGGCAAGCTCATGTTTTGAATGGAGAGGAGGAGAAACGGAACTGTCATCTACTGAGGCTTCTGTCCAGTTAAAACTCACTGAGTTGGCCAGCTGTCGCTATTCATTGGCTAACCGGGTAGTGCCACTGAAAATCTCCACTCACTAGACATTCTATAATGGGTTAGTCTGGGGGTGGAGCTTGACAAAAGCAGTTAGTGGCGATATTCAGTCTGCTAACCAGCTAAGTGAGTGCATAAAGTTAGGACAGCAAAAAAGGCTTTCCCCCCACCAGAGTAGCTGCTGTCCTAAGCAACTGCCTAGTCTTACGCTGGCCCTGCCCCTGTGGAGCCTCAGAATCTGTTAAGGACTGAAAGAATCACACAAGCAATAGTCACAGTTTCTGCCCTGTACTGCCAAGAGAGAGAAAGGGTAGGACTGGATTAGCGCAGGGCTCTGATTCTTGGAGAAGATGCAAATATTCCAGGCCCTATAAACAAAAGTCTCTTGTACTGCTCTCTAAGGGGAGGAGGAGGGAAGGAGAGGGAGCTTGTCTTTTTCATTATTTCTTCACCAACATCTAATGTTGCTAAGATTAAAAATTCTCTCACAAAGAGAGCAAACAACATCTAAAAGAGAACAAACAGAAAGACAAGAAGTAAAGAACAAAAGGGCAATGATAACGCAAGCATTCCTGCCCTCTCTCAGACAGAAAAGGCAGCAAGTGTTCACTGGAAACCTCATTTACACTGACTGGGCCACAATCCCTAAGTGCAGATACACCTGCATATCAGTAGATAGCCTGCACCATTTTTCTCAAGCAAATATCTCAACTTGTTTAGAGGCTATTGAACTGGACACTATGAAAATGTATTCCTGTGCAGAATATCTTTTTCACAGAACACAGACCAACATAAACATTGCAGGCCATAGTTCAAAGCTGTTTAAATAACTAAAGAGAATTCACCTATTCTAGAAGATAGCATATTGTTTAACCCAGCTACGAGCTACCAATTTTTTAAAGGGCTCTGTGGCTCAATGAAACACAATTTGTTTATACCACCTTTTGGTAAGACTAGCAAAACAGTGTACAAAGTAAAAAATTAGGAAAGAATAAAAGGACTACAGTTTCTGATAGGACAGAAAGAGGGGAATTTTCAATATGGATCTGGGTTTTCTAGCCCATTATAAACCATAAAATTGTATTTCTCTGTTTATCACCCTCCTCCCACCTACCCACACCCATCCTGTTAGAATATCAATGAAATGCTTTGATGTCCCAATGCATGCCTCCTACCCACCCCCACCCTCTCACCCTGTCAGACTGTCAAAGTAATGCTTGGATGTTTCACTTATATATACTATCTGCTACTACATTTGCTTATATCCGATCTGACGAAGAAGGGCAACCTTCGAAAGCTAATCAAGAAATGTGTTATGTCCAATAAAAAAAGATATCATCTTATTTTCTTTTCCATGTTTTATTTTGTTTGATTTCTATTGATAACCTTAAGAGTGGACTAACACGGCTACCACACCTCTCTACTCAATATGACATTTAAATCCGACTTTGGACATGTTGTTCAAAATATTCAAAAATCAAGTGACAAGTATAGCGATTTTCAAAGCAGCAAAACGTTTATCTTTTTGTTTCAAAAATGGCCATTTGCTAGATGTTTTTGCGCTCACTGCATTTATCTTTTTGGTCCATTTTCTAAAAAAGAAAGGTGTGGTAGCCGTCCAAAACTTTGTTCATTTGCTTTTTCATGCGGCTATATGCGGTATCTTCCATCTTAAGTAGAGAGGTGTGGTAGATATTAAAATGTTACAATTAATGTTACAGTTCTAATATGATATTTAAGAATAGGGGGAATTACTCAGAGCATGTGGTCGCAGCATGTGCTGTATTTAATAAATATGAGAAAATTATATTTTTGATTCTATATTTTATTCTCCACCAATTACCTATAAGGTAATAAGATTCACAAATGCAAGAATAAAGGGGAATTAAATGTTATCTCTGTTGAATTACATTAACCTGCCCTGCAAGAAAAAAAGTCCAAGTGAAAAACGCACAAAATCAAACCAATAGGATGTAGGAGGAGCCAGCATTCTTAGTAGACTGGTCACACAGACATCCCAACAGAGCAGTGGGGCACCCTAGGGAGCACTGCAGTGGATTTCATATAAAAGCTCAAAGGTACACATCTCACCTTCACCCCTTTATATTGTATGGTGAGCCCTCCCGAACCCACCAAAAGCCTAATGTCCCGAACTGTACACCACTACAATAGCCCTCATGGCTGAAGGGATCACCTATATGTGGGTACAGTAGGTTTTTGGTGAGTTTGGGAGGGCTCATACTTTCCACCACAAATATAACAGGTAGTGTGGGATTTGGGCCTCGGTGTCCCTCTCTACAGTGCACTGCACTGACCATTAGACTACTACAGGGACCTGTTTGCTGCTCTAATAGGACTGGCTATAACATCTAAAGCTGTCATAGAGACTGGTATGTACTGTTTCTTTCACATCTTTGGAGGATGGAAGGAGGTCAGTGACCAATGAGGGAGTAAAGGGGGGGGGGGGGGTCATGCCTTAATTTCTCCAGTGGTCTTTTATGGCAAGTTTTTGTGCCTCATTCATTATAAAAACAGGTCTAGACCAAAACATTTAGATTGTAGCCCCTGTCATTTTTGTTTTGTTCTATTATGATGGAAAAACATCTAAGTGTTCATAACGCCTAAATGCCGCCCCAACATTTCCCTGACACACCCCCAGCACACCCCTTTCTGATTGCACGCACTGTCGATGAACTGCATACCAAACTATTTCAATAATGAGTTTTGAAAATGGTGATTTTAACATTTTGGCAAATAAAACGTACAAATGTTGCTTTGTGACACTTTTTGAACATTTTTCTGTTTCGAAAATGAGCCCCAGAATCTCTTTTCCTATCAAGAAAGGAAAATACTTAGCTACCATCTGCATATGCTCCTACCAGCCAGACAGTCCCAGGAAGGCCAAGGAGAAATTTATATAGATTATAATGTAAATTATATACCGCCCGATATTTAGTGCTATTTAACCAGTCAGAACAGATGCTGACCAGTTAAATAGAGCTTGAGCGTTATCCGCCGATAATCAGTGTCTAGTTATGGAGGGAGTTTGTGTTGCTATCACTGATTTGACATCAGAGTTTATATGTTGAATTATAAAGTAACGTATAACTATTATGTATCCTTTAATCTCTGGTAAGTATGTCCCAATTATCTCATCAAAACCAGGAAAACATTAGCCTACCGCTTGTATTGTGCTAAATTTCTATGTTTGTTGAAGAGCACCCTCAGATATTCCCACTATAATAAGCAAACAGTATATCTCCGTAGCTTAGTGGTGTAGCACTTCATTCATCGGGTTGCTCTGTTTTTTTAATATATGTATTATTATTTTTATTTTGTTAGAAACATCATGTCCCAATAAAAGTGCTATCAGACTGGTGCAAATATTTTTTATATATGTTTGTTTTTTCTTTAAAAAAAATTTTTCTTATGCCCCACCAGTCCAAAAATACGTGCTCACTGTTCACGTGCTCACTGCCTCATTAATTAATACTGTTGTCTCAACATGTATAATAGTGTGAGGCAGCTACTATTTAAACATAAACAATCACTTATCTGAGTCATGCATCTGGAACTGCTCATCATGGTTGCATTGTTGTCGCAATATGTATCTCCTTATTCCACCATATAACTGGGGATCACATTCTAGTCCTTCGCCTTCCCCTGAACATGCCCGACGCCGCGGGTTTCACTCTTCTTTCTTCAGGGACTAGGTTTAAGGCGGCCTTCTACTCCTCCTTATTTCCAACACCAACTGCAGTCTTTTAAAAAGATTCCACTTGCAAGGCTTTTAAAGGCACTCGATCAACGGCTACATGCTGAAACCTCCCACTGTGGCGTCACTGCAACAGTAAAAACTTTATTGACTCTCAAAAATAGGCAGAACAATCCTATAACTTCAATTGAAAAACTGCAATTAAAAAACTACAACATAGAACAAATTATAAAGCATCCCTTTATATAATAGTGTTCCATTCAATGGTTTCATTAAGACCAGTAGGAATGATGGTATTTAATTTAAAAATCCACCATTGTTCCCTACGGGCCAATCTACTCGTTCGATCTAACCCTCCAGGAACATCTATAATATGATCCACTATGAACCATCGTAAATCTATGAATTTATGGTTCAATTGGAGGCAATGGGTTACTAAAGGAGCTGTAATAGTCTGTGTAGTTAACCGGCTTTTATGTTCCGTCAATCTGATTTTCATCTGCCTAATTGTCCGTCCTACATAATATAACCCACAAGGGCATACTATCACATATACTACGAAAGATGTTACACATGAAGTATTGTGTCTTAATTTAAAGGACTGTTGAGTTTGCAAATGAGTCCATTCAGTCATTCGTGTGGTCTGGGAACAAAACTGACAGCTACCACAAGGTCGATGCTCCCCCTTCCCTGTAGTCTGGGAAGAAAAAGTCCCACTTGTATGGACAAGGCTGTCTCGTAAATTTCGTCCTCTTGTATATGCTATACAGGGAGTTTGCTTGAAAACTGAATGTAAGGACAACACTTGCCAATGTTTGAATATCAAGTGGGCTACTTGAGGGGCCAATGTGGAATAGCCCAACATGCAAACAAATCTATCCATCTGTTCCTTCGGTCGGTCCAACAACAGTAACGAACGTTGAGCATACAAAGCCCGTCTATACGCTTGTTTAATGCAAGATTGGGAGTAGCCTCGGGATTGAAGTTTAGCTGTTAGATGGACCGACTGTTGTTTAAACATAGCGTCTGTCGAGCATATCCTCTGCAAGCTTAAAAACTATCCTACAGGTAGAGACCATTTAAGTCCATACGGGTGATGACTTTTGAATGAAAGTAGCGTATTGCGATCTGTTTTTTGTGATATACCATCGTCTGTAGCTGTCCCTCCTTCTTCATAATCCACGTGTCCAAAAATGCAATGTGTTTATCATGTTTAATCATAGTAAACTTTAGACATGGATCTTTGGTATTAATCCAATCCAAAAATTGTGACAACCGTTGTTCCGTGGATGTCCAGATAAAAAAAGACATCGTCTATAAAATGATGCCAATGAACTATGTCTGTAAACCACTGTGATGGATAAAGATGAGTGTCTTCAAAGTGGCTCACATATAGGTTAGCGACACTCGGGGCTGCTTCTGTACCCATTGCAACCCCTCGTGTCTGAAGAAAAAACTGAGAAAATGAGGATGTTATAATGCCTTTGTATCGCTCCATGGTGCAACCACGCCTCGATTATTGTGTTCAATTCTGGTCACCAATTCTCAAACAAGATATAGTGGAATTAGAAAAGGTACAGAGAAGGGCAATGAAAATGATGAAGGGGATGGGATGACTTCCCTATGAAGAAAGGCTGAAGTGGCTAGGGTTCTTCAGCTTGGAGAAAAGGCGGCTGAGGGGAGATATGATAGAGGTCTATAAAATAATGAGTGGAGTGGAACGGGTAGACGTGAAGCATTTGTTTACTCTTTCCAAAAATACTAGGACTAGGGGGCATGCAATGAAACTACAAAGTAGTAAATTTAAAATGAATCAGAGAAAATCTTTCTTCACTCAGCATGTAATTAAACTCTGGAATTTGTTGCCAGAGAAGGTGGTAAAGGCTTTTAGCTTAGCAGGGTTTAAAAAAGGTTTGGGGGGCTTCCTAAAGGAAAAGTCCATAGACCATTATTAAAATGGTCTTGGGGAAAATCACTGCTTATTTCTAGGATAAGCAGCATAAAATGTATTGAACTTTTGGGGATTTTGCCAGGTATTTGTGACCTGGATTGGCCACTGTTGGAAACAGGATGCTGGGCTTGATGGACCTTTGGGCTGCCCCGGTGTGTCAATACTTATGTACTTATGTAGCAGTTGCATGCATTGTATGGTTCACTTAAGACACGCCAACTTACACCAGCAATTGGCTTGTCACAAGGGCATGCCTACATTTTGGCATGCTATTGCAGCCTCATGCTAGTTTTCTATAACAGCTTAGGCGCACCTAGGTACCATTATAGAACTGGGACTAAGAGCACCTCATTGTAGTGTCTACATCTTGGCACCAACTTATACAACTGCCTCCCAAGCCAACGTCCTGTGAAATAAGTTTGATGGTCTCAGGAAATTGGTCCTCTGATCTACAACCCCCACCACATGCAATAGAACTTACCAAATGTAGTAAACAACAAATATAAAATGTTAAAACTTATATACACTATTTGAGAAGGCTTGTGGGGTTTTAGTAAGGGTGGAATAGTTGGGGGAAGAGTTTAACTCTATTGTCACTTTGTTGTTTTTGGATTGTATATAAATCATGTGCTGTAGTGTATAATTGTTTTTATGGTTGCTGTACCCCATCTTGAACAAGTGGAGGTACATTTTAGATAAAATGTCCAAATCAGAACTGAGACATCCAAAGGTGTCAAATTCTGCTAGTATTTTAGAACAGGATCAGTTGATACAGAGCCTGTTCTAAAATACATGGAGAAATTAATGGACAGTGGGAGCATCCATTTTATAGATATCAATATCTAAATTATCAATGAAGTCAACACAGCAACATAAGCATTTATGTGCTGGCACATTAAGGGATATGTTAGTAATGCAGAACATACATGTGTATGTCAGTCATTTTAGCAATACATATGTCTTTGTTTTATGATGATGGCAAAGTGCTTGATATCCTTTCTCAGTTTTGTTTTGGGGTTTTTTTTGAGAGGGGGACAAAATACTAGAGGATTAAGGGAATAACCACTCCTTGTCCCTCCAGAGGAGCACTGCAAAAAACAAGCAACTTATTTTGACCTAGATATCCCCAGGAACAGGTGTAAATTCCGATGTTCCTGTCAGTGGCAATAAACATGCATCCTCTTTCTGAAATGAGAAATGCATGTGTATCTTTTCAATCTACCCTAGTCCTGCCTGAAACACACCCCACCCCCTTGCAATATGCACATATTTGCATTTTGGCTGTGTACATCCTGGCTTTCTAAAATCAGCATTTTGATGTGAGTGCAATATACACATCAAAATATCAGCTTCTGCACATCCAAAATGCGAACAGAGCTTCTAAAATGACTGCCCTCATGAATTTGATGGATTTTAAATAAGTTTAAAAAGTAAGACACAAAGTCTGTGTTATACTGATATTGATCATAGTGTTGTCAGTAGAGAATTCCATCAAACATATTAATCACACAAGGAACTGCTCTATGTGGACATTTTGTCCGGAAGCAAAGCAGATTCCTCTTTGTTATGTGGCTGGTCTTCTACATGTACCTGCATGTTGCATCTTATTAACTGAATCACTACTCCTAAGACAAAGGGGAGGTTTTGTCCCAAACACTATCCTACATCTTGAGGCACCAGGAACCGAGGGAGATCTCCAGTCTGTCCCTATCCCTGCCCTCTCTGGTTAGGTGCCAGCATTAGAAAACACCAGCTGTATCCAGTGGCTTATAGCCACCCAGAGCAGCATGCAGTGCCAGGGAGTCCCAACCTCCTGTAAGACAGAAAGCCTGAGCTTTTGTTGTCAGCTGGGACTAGTGGTGAGACAGAACACAGCTGGCAGCTCTGCCTCAGAAACAGCATCAATCTCCTTGTGTCCTTGCAGCCAAGTTTTACTGATGAGCTCCATTGAATGACAGAACATGGCCATAGTACAATCTGCAGCATCAAAAAAAAATTCATTTCCAGATTATAACCTCTTCGTTGTCCTTGTCATTCCCATTGGATACTCACCTTGTCTGCGAAGTGTCTCCAAACTTTGAAACAACACATCAGATATTTCTCCTACTTGAGATGCCCTGGGTTGACTCTGGCTTCTGTCTCCAGTGAGCTTTTAGTATTCTACTACTACTACTACTACTAATCATTTTTATAGTGCTACTTGTCATATGCAGCGCTGTACACATTATATGCAGGTACTTTCTCTGTCCCTAGTGGGCTCACAATCTGGGTTGAGATTTTTCTGTACATGGGGCAATGGAGATTTAAGTGACTTGCCCAGAGTCACAAGGAGCTGCAGTGGAAATTGAAACCAGTTGCCCCAGGATCTCAGTCCACTGCAGTAACCATTAGGGTACTCCTCCACTGATGAGGTGGGTAATATCAGTCTCACTGGCTTAGAGTTATTTGTCAGTGAGGGGCACCGCCGAGGTCAGTGGAATTATTTGGTTGAGTGGAAATACTTAGTGTGGTGATCTGGTTTGATTTCCAAACAACAACTGCCAGCATAATTAACTTAGTTATGGAATAGTGGCAGTTACATGTAAAAGTTAAAATGTTGGGTGACATATTACTGTGTATCCCATTTCTCTGCATCCACCCCTAATCTGAAATTGGGTTTTTCCAATAAAAATAGGGTTCGTTGCCCTTGAACTCACAAGGATGCTCACACAGATTATGTACAACCCCTGACTGTGAAAGTGTTCATATTTCTATACAAAGACATGCATTTACCCAGACAGCAAATTTTCTAAATAACTTATGTCACTATGCAGCCTCTTCAGGGTTAATTTTTCAGGTTTAACTGGCTAATTTCTGAAGTAGCTAGGTAAACCTCAGCTTCTGAAATATTTTTCTCCTTCACCAGCTACATATTGTTTGCCCAAATTCACAGGGCATAAACAGCTGGCCTGTCAGAAATGAAGTGTCTCTGGAAGCATTCCCAAGGAGGATTTTCAATTTAGAAGCTCAGCATGAATTTTCAGTGCTAAACAACTTAATTTAGCTAGAAAATTGCACAAAATAGCTGCCTGAAATCTAGCTGACAAATTTTGGTTGGCTGGACTTAGGAAACTTTTTTACCTGCAACCATAGACAGTTAGGTGAGACTGAAAATTCATCACAAGATAACAAGAAGTATCTGTCAGCTTTTCACTGCAGACAAATATGAGGAGCGATGCTGATTCAGGCCAAAGTCCATCAAGCCCAGCATCCTGCCTCCAACAGTGGCCAGTCTAGGTCACAAGGACCAGTAAATCCCAATAAATAAACGGATTTCTCATAGCTCATTTCCAGGGATAAATTATGGATTTCCCAAGTCTGCCTGAGTAAAACATTTTCATGGATTTTTCCTTCAAGAAATTGTTCAGTCTTCTTTTGAACCCTGCTATGTTAGTCTTCTTGACCACATCCTCCAGTAACAGATTCAACAACTGCATTAAAGAATACCTAAAATTTGTTTTCCATCTGCTTGGTACGTCCTCTTGATTTAGTGTTATTTGAAAGAAACTACTGGTCCCTGTTTAACCATCTCAGCTCGCTCATTATTTTGTAAACTTCTATCATATTCCTCTCAGTCATCTTTTTTCTAAGTTGAAAAGCCCTAATCTGTTTAGCTTCTCTTCATAAAGAAGGTGTTCTATTCCCTGTAGATGCCCTATCTGAACGTTTTCTAGCTCTGCTATATCCTTGTTCAAATGGAGTGACCTGAAGGGGTATTTCTCTAGATCTCACCTTTGTTAGGCCTGAGGCCTGGTTACAACATGAACCATCTTTTCTGAAACAAAATGGATTCTGCATTTCTTTCTGGCAGCATTCTTTCAAGGACATGCTGTTTACTTGCTCTGGCCCTCCAGTTTATCTTCTGAGAAGCTGTGTAGGAGAGACCTTTACAAGCACACAGGGCCTCCAGTATCTTGTGTAAATTTGTGAAGGAGCTGTATGCACTGCAAGACATGAATGAGGTAATGCTAGTTGTTTACCTCTTTGGTAAGACTACTACTGAAGCCCAAGGCTTCGTTGTGATGACCGAATGAAAAACTGCTGGCCAGAGGTACAGGGTTCCTTAATGGTCCCTGATTGTCTATGGGAACACAGAGGGCAGTGCCAACCCGGGATGGAGAGAGAGATTTGGACTAGCAATGGAAGAAGAGAAGAAGGTGTAGGCACCTCTCTAAGGAGTGGGGACTGAATTGCCCGAACACCTGTGAACTGTATCTTTGTGCTAAGCCCAGCACAAGGCCAAATTCAGGAGCTGCATCACAGCTTCCAGCAGACTGAGTATCCAGTTGCTTTGCAGTGCAAGGACACCTCAGACTAAAACCCGATATCAGGAGGGGCTTGCAGGGAATTCTGCTGGAGCCCTAAAGAGAAGGCAATTAATCACCTCATTTGGACACTGAAGCTGCAGACTGCAAGGGTGAGAGAAAGGGTTATTCCTTTATAGTTCAGGGTCTAGCCAGTTTCTGGTCTTTGCAAGTGAATGATTGGTTGGCTCTGGGACATGGTCATTAGTCTAACCTAGCCGCTAAGTAGGTAATTTCTTCTCAGGATAAAATTGTAGTTCCATATCATCAAGCTGATCAATCCATAGACTGGTGTAGACTGGTGGGTTGTGTCCATCTACCAGCAGGTGGAGATAGAGAGCAAACTTTTGCCTCCCTATATGTGGTCATGTGCTGCCGGAAACTCCCCAGTATGTTCTCTATCTCAGCAGGTGGTGGTCACACACAGCAGCAGCTCTGGCTAGGCCTCCAAGCCTAATTTTTAGGTTTTGTTGAGTGCCTGGGGTTGAGGGCTCTTTTGAGCAAGTGCAAACCTGGTGGTGCCAGGTCCCTCCTTTTCTCCCCCCTCCCGCTGGCTCCGTTAAAAAAAAAAAAAAAGTTTTGAACGTCCTTAAAGGCGTTTATTTCGACGTTTATTTAAGCGTCTATTGCAGCTACTCACTGGGACACCAGGTCGTTACAACTCGGAGCGGACAGCAGGTAATTTTTACCTTTTTATAGCGGGCAGGGGGTTCCCCGATTCTTCTCCTCGTGGCATATGGCGTCGGAGGGCGAGGGCGCAAAGGGTTGCTCCCCGGGTCGCTTGAGCGCTTCTAGAGGGGATGCGGGGGTCTTAAAGCCTGATTCGCCCTTGTTGGGTGACAGTTTCGTGACCGATGAATGTCCCGGTCCTTCCTCCGGCGTGGCGGTTTTTCCCGCCATAAACGCCCATCCCCCGCTCCTCGCCTCCGCCATCTTGGCCGGCCACGCGGCTCGGACGGCTTCTTCTTGGGCCGCCCTTGAGGTTGGAGACATTAATGCCATTAACGCCCTTAATTTGGACGACGGCACAGAAGCGGCTAAAGTTAAGAGCCGTTCTTCCCGCGCGGCTCCTTCGCGGAGTTTCGCGCCGGACGCCATTTGGATGCGCAGCATGTCTCTCCCCCACTATTGCGAGCGCCGGTTGAGGGTGCGTCTAGGGCTGTTGCCCAGGCTGCGGAAGTGCACAGTCTGGGGGGTTTCTCCCCCGAGTTTGTTTTGCTGCTGCATCAGGCCTTCCTCATGCACAACGCTGCCCCTGCTCCCTCGTCTGGTAAAGAGGTTGAGGTTCCCAGAGGTAAACGCCCTCGGGTTGATTCCCAGGCCTTGGAGGAATTTGTCTCCACCGATGTAGATGAGGGCAGCGTGTCTGAGGTCTCCCAACGGTCCTTTGCGGATTCCTTGGAGGAGACGGATCCCCGCTCGGATGGAGCGGATGACCCCTCTGCAGCGCGGCTTTTTAGCCCAGAGGATTTGCCCAACCTGTTGTTACAGGCCATGGACACTTTGAAGATTTCCTCTCCGGAGGACGTCTCTCCCTCAGCCCCTGTTGGCTCTGCCATTATGCTGGGGACGAAGCGCCCGCCTAGAACCTTCCACGTGCATGATGCCATGCACACCTTAATTTCGGCTCAATGGGATGTCCCAGAAGCGAGCCTTAAAGTGGCTAGGGCTATGTCCCGCCTCTATCCTTTGGCTGTGAGTGAACGTGAGGCCTATCTGTGGCCTACCGTGGATTCTTTAATCACTGCGGTGACTAAGAAAACGGCGTTACCGGTGGAAGGTGGCAAGGCCCTAAAGGACGCCCAAGACAGAAGATTGGAGGCGGCCTTAAGGTCGTCCTTTGAGGCGGCTGCTTTAAGTTTGCAGGCCTCAGTTTGCGGCTCCTATGTGGCCAGGGCGTGCCTGACTATGGTGCAGCGGGCTTCCCCCTCGGATCATTCCTTGAGGGCTGATTGGCCGGCCCTGGAATCGGGCTTAGCCTATTTGGCAGACTTGCTGTATGATGTCTTGAGGGCCTCAGCGAAAGGCATGGCTCAGACAATCTCTGCGCGGCGGTGGCTTTGGCTGAAACATTGGTCTGCTGACCACGCCTCTAAATCCCTCCTGGCTAGGTTGCCTTTTAAAGGCAAGCTGCTCTTTGGGGTCGAGCTGGACAAAATCGTGACCGATCTCGGCACGTCTAAGGGCAAGAAATTTCCAGAGGTCAGGGCTCGGGCTAGTACTCGTCCCGGTACCTCCAGAGGACGGTTGCAGGAAGCCCGTCGGTACCGCCCGGGCAAGTCGGGTTCCTCTGCCCCCTCTTCCTTCAAGAGGAATTTCTCCCCCAAGCAGCATTCCTTTCGCAGAGACCGCCGTCCCGGAGGTGCTCCCTCCGGTCCTCCCCCAGGGTCTCGTACCCAATGACGGGGTCTTGGTCCACGCCCCAGTGCAGATTGGAGGACGGCTGTCTTCGTTTCTGGGCGAGTGGACCACAATAACTTCAGACGCGTGGGTGCTGGAAGTCATCAGAGATGGCTACAAACTAGAGTTCTGCCGACCCTTAAAAGACGGGTTTGTACTCTCTCCCTGCAAGTCTCCGGTCAAAGCTGTGGCAGTGCAGCAGACTTTGGACAATCTGATCCACCTGGGCGCGGTCGTTCCGGTGCCAGAAAGTCAGCTTGGCAAGGGACGTTACTCCATTTACTTTGTGGTACCAAAGAAAGGAGGTTCTGTCCGGCCTATCCTCGACCTCAAAGGGGTCAATCGAGCCTTGAAAGTGCGGCACTTTCGCATGGAGACTCTCCGCTCTGTTATAGCGGCAGTGAAGGCAGGAGAGTTCCTGGCATCCTTGGACATCAAGGAAGCGTACCTGCATATTCCCATCTGGCCTCCTCATCAACGCTTTCTGCATTTTGCAGTCCTGGGACGACACTTCCAGTTCAGAGCCCTCCCTTTCAGGTTGGCTACTGCTCCGCGGACCTTTTCCAAAGTAATGGTGGTCATCGCGGCCTTCCTACGAAAGGAAGGGGTACAAGTCCATCCTTATCTGGACGACTGGTTGATCCGAGCCCCCTCTTATGCAGAGTGCGTCAAAGCTGTGGACCGGGTAGTTGCTCTTTTGAGCTCCCTGGGATGGATCATCAACTGGGAGAAGAGCCAGCTGCGCCCGACTCAGTCCCTGGAGTACCTGGGAGTTCGATTCGACACCCAAGTGGGCAGAGTGTTCCTGCCAGACAATCGGATTGTCAAACTTCAGGCTCAGGTGGACCAGTTCCTAGTAGCCTCTCCCCTTCGGGCTTGGGACTATGTGCAGCTGTTGGGCTCTATGACGGCCACGATGGAAGTTGTGCCCTGGGCCAGGGCTCATATGAGACCACTTCAACACTCTTTGCTGCAGCGCTGGACTCCGATGTCGGAGGATTATGCTGTGCGCCTTCCCTTGGACCCAGCAGTGCGCAAGGCGCTGAGCTGGTGGATGCAGACAGACAAGTTGTCTGCGGGAATGCCTCTGGTGACCCCAGAGTGGATTGTCGTCACGACGGACGCCTCGTTGTCGGGCTGGGGAGCCCACTGCTTGGGAAGGACAGCGCAGGGGCTCTGGTCTCCTGCAGAGGCAAAGTGGTCTATCAACCTCCTGGAACTCAGAGCCATTCGGTTGGCGCTTTTGGAGTTCATCCCGGTACTGGTGTTGAAGCCTGTACGGGTCCTGTCGGACAATGCCACGGCTGTGGCCTATGTCAACCGCCAGGGAGGTACCAAGAGCGCCCCTCTAGCCAAGGAGGCTATGAATCTTTGCCAGTGGGCGGAAGCGAACCTGGAGCAGCTTTCAGCGGCCCACATTGCCGGAGTCATGAATGTCAAGGCGGACTTTCTCAGTCGCCATACCTTGGAGCCCGGAGAGTGGCAGCTATCTGCTCAGGCGTTCTTGGACATCACGAAGCGCTGGGGCCAGCCGAGCCTAGATCTGATGGCGTCATCGGCCAATTGCCAAGTGCCGCGCTTTTTCAGCAGAGGACGGGACCCTCGATCCCTGGGAGTAGATGCTCTTCTCCAACAGTGGCCGACACAAGAGCTTCTCTATGTGTTCCCGCCCTGGCCCATGTTGGGCAGGGTGCTAGACCGGGTGGCAAAGCATCCCGGCAGGGTAATCCTGGTGGGTCCGGATTGCCCAGACGTCCCTGGTATGCGGACTTGATCAGGCTCTCAGTCGACGATCCTCTGCGGCTGTCAGTGGAGCAGGGCCTGTTACATCAGGGTCCCGTGGTGATGGAGGATCCCTCCCCCTTTGGTCTTACGGCCTGGCTATTGAGCGGCAGCGTCTGAGGAAGAAGGGCTTCTCAGACAAGGTCATCGCCACTATGCTGAGAGCGAGGAAGCGCTCTACTTCTACTGCTTACGCCAGGGTTTGGCGTATCTTTGCAGCGTGGTGTGAAGCAGGCTCACTTTCTCCCTTCACTGCTCCAATTTCTTCAGTGTTGGCGTTCCTGCAAGAAGGTCTGGAGAAAGGCCTGTCGCTCAGTTCCCTTAAAGTCCAGGTAACGGCTCTGGCTTGCTTCAGGGGCCGCCTGAAGGGTGCTTCCCTGGCTTCGCAGCCAGATGTGGTGCGCTTTCTCAAGGGAGTTAATCACCTGCGCCCTCCTCTGCACTCAGTGGTGCCTGCGTGGAATCTCAACCTGGTACTAAGAGCATTGCAGAAGCCGCCTTTTGAACCCTTGTCGAGGGCATCTCTGAAAGACCTGACGTTGAAAGCAGTCTTTTTGGTGGCTATCACTTCAGCCAGAAGAGTTTCCGAGCTCCAGGCGCTCTCATGTCGAGAGCCTTTTCTGCAGTTCACTGAGGCAGGAGTGACTATTCGCACAGTGCCTTCCTTCCTGCCCAAGATTGTTTCTCGCTTCCATGTGAATCAGCAGCTCTGTCTCCCTTCCTTTCGTAGGGAGGACTACCCAGAGGAGTACTCTGCTCTTAAATATCTGGATGTGAGACGAGTCATCATCAGATACTTGGAAGTGACCAATGATTTCCGGAAATCGGATCATCTGTTTGTCCTGTTTGCAGGTCCTCGTAAGGGTCTGCAGGCTGCTAAGCCTACAGTGGCAAGATGGGTCAAGGAAGCCATTGCAGCGGCTTATGTGGCCGCGGGGAAGGTGCCGCCTATCCAGCTGAAGGCTCACTCCACGAGAGCTCAGGCGGCCTCGATGGCAGAGGCCGGATCCGTCTCCTTGGAAGAGATATGCAAGGCGGCAACTTGGGCTTCGGCTCATACATTCTCCAAGCATTACCGTTTGACTGTGGCTGCACGGGCGGAGGCCCGGTTTGGAGCTTCAGTGTTGAGGTCAGGGATTTCAATGTCCCGCCCTGGGTGAGTACTGCTTCGGTACATCCCACCAGTCTATGGATTGATCAGCTTGATGATATGGAAGGTAAAATTATGTATAATCATACCTGATAATTTTCTTTCCATTAATCATAGCTGATCAATCCATAGCCCCTCCCAGATATCTGTACTGTTTTTATTCTGGTTGCATTTCAGGTTCAAGTTTAGTCTTCAGTTACTTCAGAAAGACTTCGTGTTCAAGTTTTTTTTTTCACTTGGATTCTTCAAGAGTTAAGACGAGTTTGTGTTACAGTGAGCTGCTGCATTCCTCTCCCCTCCGTTTTACGGGGCTGGATTGAGACTTAAAATTCTGCCGGCACTCCCTCCCGCTTCGTGCGGCTGTAGGGCAGCTTTGTACCCCTCCCGCTTCGGCGGTGTTAGGGTCAGTCAGCTCCTCCCGCGGTTGCGGTTGCAGGATAAGCCAGATCCCCCCGCATCGGCGGGTGTGGTGTCCCTCCCCCGCTCCGCGGGGATGAGCTGGACGGATTCCCCTCCCCCACTTGTGTGGGGATGAGCTGGGTTATTTCCCCTCCCCCGTTTCGGCGGTGGTGAGCTGGGCAGAGTGTCCCTTCGTGGGTGTAATTCTCTAAGTGCTGAGTCCTGCGGATGGAGCTTTGATATCGACATACTGAGGAGTTTCCGGCAGCACATGACCACATATAGGGAGGCAAAAGTTTGCTCTCTATCTCCACCTGCTGGTAGATGGACACAACCCACCAGTCTACACCAGTCTATGGATTGATCAGCTATGATTAATGGAAAGAAAATTATCAGGTATGATTATACATAATTTTACCTTGTGTAATTAATTATATAGATATAGATATTTGGTGTAATCATCAGTATTTTGTGTTCAGTATATATTTTTGTATCTTGATTGCCATAATTGCATATTTATTTTTATTTTATTTATTGGGATTTATTAACTGCCTTTATGAAGAGATTCACCCAAGGTGGTGTACTTACAATTTTGTAAACAGCATAACAACAGTAAAATAACCAAGTATAAACATAAATACAATAAATGATATAAACTTGCAAAGAGTAGATTGAAAACTAATAACAGAACTACCATGAAACAGTATCAAAAATATACACGTTTAACAGCACTGGAATTCAAATACCAGAAATATAATGCAATGTTAGCATAATACTAATGATACACTTAATAAGCATGCATTAGAACATTCAACTAACATAGATATGATGCTAATGATTTTCTACAATACAGCTTGCCATATAGCTGAAGGACCAAGTACAAATATATGATGGGAATAAGATGGGTGGTACACTCAGTTGAGATAATTAAATGGTTAGCTAAACTCAAGGCAAGTTCTTTGTATAGTTATGCAAGAGATAAGGAACTGATCTATGTTACAGTGTGTGTAGCAAGCTAGTCCAGGTGCATAAAGAGTGCATAGTTTGTTACCCTATGTATTAAAGGCTTGGGAGAAGAGCCAGGCTTTCACCTGCTTCCTGAAGTAGAGGAAGTCTCGAGTTATATGTAGCCCCTCTGGGAGTAAATTCCAGAGCGTGGGGGCTACTCCTGAGAAGGCTTGCTGGCGGGTATTTTTATATACAATAAACAATATATATATTTCCATATTGGCATCATTCCTTCATTGGGGACAGCCTAGCTGAGACCCAGGCCACGACCACTGTAGGTGCTCTCATATCCCTAGCCAAATGTGTCCAGTGTAATTGCTATCTGAATAATTATCTGTCTTTAGTAGTGCCTACAGACCAGAACTAAACACAGCACTCAAGGTGAGGTTGCACCAGAGACCTATACAGGAGCATAATAGTATTATTCAAAAAGGAATGACAAAACTGAGAATATTAACATTCTGTTTGCTTTTTAGGTAGCTACAGTACACTGAACTGAACATTTCATTGTTTTGTCCACAATAGCTCCAAGATCTTTTTCTTGGGTGATGACTCACAACCCAGCATTCCATACCTGTTGTTTGATTATTTTTCTTTATGTGCATCACTTTTGAACTTGTCCACATTAAATTTCATCCACCTTTTAGATGTCCAGTCTCATGAGTCTCACAAAATCCTTCTGCAATTCCTCACAATCCTCTACTCTTTTAACAGCTTTGAATAATTTTGTGACATTTGTAAATCTGATCACCTCATTCATTGCTCCTTTTCCAGACTATTTACAAATGCATTAAACAGCTTAAGTACCAGTACAGGTTCTTGGGGCATTCACCACTATTCACCTTTTTCCATGAGGGTGTACGAAGAAAAAAATAATTACAGTCACCTGGGCCCCCATATACATTTTCCTTTACCAAACCTGCACTAGTTAATATGTGGTGCTTGAGATGAATGGCTTGATTGGCTTGGAATTAAAGTCCACTATTTATCTGAAAGCAGATACAGCATAAGCAATGGCAGAACAAGTCTCTTCAATACTGAGCCTCAATTCAATTCTGGAGGGATGCTTCCAGCTCTGTCACACAATAAGATAGTAATTGCTGGGAGATAAAGACTTATTGGTTCAGCAAGCCTGTTATTTGTCCCTACCTATTGTATCACCACAAATTCTACTCAATGTCACAGCTTCCCCCTCCCTAGACCTTACTATTCTTCTCTGTATTTGCTTGGATTATGTCACTGATACTGGTTGATAACACCTCTGCTGAGAAATTCTAAGCAACCAAAATTATCTTTAAAATTATCTTCCTCTAAACCTACTTCTCTCCAACTCCTTTTTATTTCAACTTCTTTTTATTCTCTTATTATTATTATTAGGCGCCCCGACATAATAACCCTGACAAAATAGCCCCAACAAAAAAAGCCCTGACAAAACAGCCGTGTAACAAAATAGCCCTTGACAAATCAGCCCCTAACAAAGTAGCCCCCTAGAAAAAAATAACACATCACAAAAAAGATGATAAACTAGAAGTGAAATCTTCACTGATAAAGACTCCTACCAGCATTGCATTATATAAAGCATATATAAATAAACAAAATTCTATAGCTACCAACTGGTATTCATGATCTGTTCTGCTGTTTCAAGAAACTATTCTTCCATCAACATGCTAATTAAAAAAAAATAAATAAATATTGTCATCATTCTCATAGTCTTACCAACCTTATCCTGTTTGGCAAGGTAAGATTATTAGGAAAAAATGCAGTGCCATATTCTGGGCAGCCTAATCATACCCTTTTGTCGGAGGGAGGGGCTAATTTGTGAAGGACTGTATTGTAGGCAGTCCGCTTTGACAGTTTTGTCAGGGGCTATTATGTTGGGAGCTTTTTTGTCAGAGCTATTTTGTTGGGGGACATTTTATTTTGACCGGGTATCCCGACATAATAGCCCCGACAAAACAGCCTTGTAACAAAATAGCCCCTAACAAAATAGCCCTTGACAAAATGGCTCCTCCCATAAAATAACCCTTGACAAAATAGCCCCTAGACAAAATAGCGCCCTAGAAAAAATAACACATCACAAAAAAAGATGATAAACTACAAGTGAAATCTTCACTGTTAAAGGCTCCTACCAGCACTGCATTGTATAAAGCATACATAAATAAACAAATTTCTATAGCTACACACTGGTATTCATGATCTGTTCTGCTCTTTAAGAAAATTGTCCTTCCATCAACATGCTAATTTAAAAAAAAAAAACAATTATTATCATCATTTTCATAGTCTCACCACCCTTATCCTGTTTGGCAAGGTAAGATTATTAGGAAAAACCCCTGATCGGGTCCTTTTGTTGGGGGGCTAATTTATCAAGGGCTATATTGTGCGCAGGCCATTTTGACAGTGGCTGTTATGTCAGGGGCTATTAGGTCGGGAGTTGTTTGGAGCTTTTTTGTAGGGGCTATTTTGTTGGGGGCCATTTTGACTGGGTACCTTTTTATTATTACCTTGGGAGTTACCTATGATTTGGGGATTTTCCCCTTATTTTATATCCCTATAAATTCTATTACAGTCATTACAGTCCTAAGTCAAGGGCCATGCATCAAGACACCTTCTGAAACCCTAAAATCATGGGCCTTGGGTGTCTCCGTTGCATGATGACTATGGCTCTGTTCCTCCAGAAGCTGTGAAAATAGCTTCTGCAGTACCCCCCACTAACCCAGGCAGCACATGGCCCTGTATACTTTCACATCACTCTCTGGCCACCCCTGTGTGGAGAAAAAAATAAAAAGGATAGAGCCACCCACACAGTGCTTGATCCATTAAGGGACTCAATTTCAAAACAGATAAACATCCAAAAAGCTGCACAAAGCAGTGTCTGGACATTTTATTGGCCAAAACATCCAAATCACTATTGTCAAGACCCATTTTTAAGCCATTTTTCTATACAGTTCATCAGAAGTACTTCCAAATCACAAGGGGGCATGCCGGGGGGGGGGGGGTGTTAAATGCGGGATTTGGGTGTTCCCAACTCTTGGGCGTTTTTCTGCCATAATGGAATAAAACAAAAATGTCCAGGGCTACAATTTAGACGTTTCGATCAAGATCTGTTTTTATTATGACCAAGTCAGAAAAAGGTGTCCTAAATGACCATATGATCACTGAAAGGATTAATGCATGACCCCCCCCCCCTTACTCCCCCAGTGGTCACTGACCCTCTTCCACCCCCCAAAGATGTGAAAGAAACAGTACATACCAGCTTCTATGACAGCTTCAGATGTTATGGCCAGACCTATTAGAACAGCAAACAGGTTCCTAGAGTAGCCTAGTGGTGAGTGCAATGCACTGTAGAGAAGGGAACCAAGGCCCGTATCCAACTCTACGTGTTATACTTGTGGTGGAAAGTATGAGCCTTCCAAAACACACTGTACCCACATATAGGTGACACCTGAGGCCATAAGGGCTATTTTAGTGGTGTACAGTTGGGTACATTAGGTTTTTTTGTATGGTTTGGCAGGCTCACCATAAAATATAAGGGGGTAACAGTGAGATGTGTACCCGGGACCTTTTATGTGAAGTCCACTGCAATACCTCTAGGGTGCCCCACTGCTCTGCTGGAATATCTATGTGGCCAGCCTACTAAGAATGTTGGCTCTTCCTACATCCCAATGGCTTGATTTTGTGCATTTTTCACTTGGATGATTTTTTTTTTTTCAAAAATGGTCCAAAAGGATAGACACACTGAGTACAACAATGTCTAGCAAATGGCCAAGATAGATGTTTTTCTGTTTTGAAAATGGCCAGGTTCACCACTTGAATTCTGGACGTTTTTCACAAAACATCCAAAGTCGGATATAGATGTTATATCGAAAATGCCTCTCCACGTCTGCTAGATTCTAGGAGTGGCAGAGGAGATGGAGCCTTGAAGTGTAAGATACAAAGGGAGTCAGGAAACCTAGATTCACAGCAAGTGAAGGAGGAAGTCCATAATGGTAGAGAAGGCCTCTTTTTGCAGTGTGCATTCGGACTGTGTACCTGACTAAAACTACTGCTATTTGCTTGTTTGTTTTGAAATACCCTTTACTTCTTTTTTGTGGAACACCAGTATGAGACTGGCTTGCCTCCTTTACTGTGATAGTACTGTTTGGGTCTTTAAACTGAGAAACCCTTCCCCATATCAGAGAATTCATGCCAGGTTTTTGTAGGGAGCCTCTAAAGTGAAAACTTAGATTCTCGAGAACCCCTCAGCTAGTTTGTGAACTCAAAGTGAAAATTAAATTAAGCATCAGTTTTGTAATTTATGTCCCAATTTCTTGGAGATTCCCTATGTGTACCCTCTAGATTTAAGCTGATTTAGTGACTAGCAGCAGCAGTACAATGTGTTGTATTTTATTTTATCTTCGGAGGCACTTCCACCTCTTTTATTGTTACATCCAGCCATTCCATAATTTTTCATGTGTAGAGGGCACTAAGGCTCTGCTGCTATAAATTGTTCTACCAGGAATAGGTATGTGACCCAGGTGTGGCCCAAGGAAATCTGTCATCCAAAGCAGAGATAAGATGCCGCTCCCGCTGCCGCCACCACCGCCCCACCCCCGTCGTCTCTCCCCTTCCATCCTCAACCCTCTTCCCTGCATTTACCTTATTTTATTCTTTTCCAAAAGGCAGCAGCGATTCCCATAGGCTGCCCTACCACAGTGCCACTGGCATCGACCTCTTCGCTGTACTGCATCCCACCTCTGAGGAAACAGGAAGTTACATCAATAGGCATGCCACAGTAGGGAGAAGAGGCCGGTGCCAGCGGCAGGGCAGCCTATGGGAATCGCTGCCGCCTTTTGGAAAAGAAAAAATAAGGTAAATGTGGGAAGAGGGTTGAGGAGGGAAGGGGAGACCGTCGCTTCCTAGAGAGTGCCACCTGAGGCTCCTGCCTCAGTTGGCCTAATGGTAGGACTGCCACTGATGTGACCTTTTGACTTAGAATACTCTCACTGCTTCTAGAACAGACGGTGCCTTACAGCCTTCTATTTAGTAGGCAGTACGGGCTCATGCACTCACCTGGTAGTAATCATTCAGCGCATGCCGCTGCCCAATTATAGCCGGGTGCGCCTGCACTGCGGGCCCACACTAGAAAATAGAAAAATATTTTCTGGCATGGGGAATGGTGCACGACAAAATCAGAACTACCGCCAGGTGCCTAAGCGTGCCCAGCGATAGTGCTGATTTCCCATACGGTAGCCCTACTGCCCCTTAGTAAAAGGGCCCCATAGTCCTGTACTGGATGCTTTCTGCTATGTCTTTCAACAAACACTGGGAGGAAGTATCTAGCTTTACCACTATTCTCCAGACTTTAGGGATGCCAGAGAATCATAGGGAAAAGACCCAATAAAGCCCATCCACTTCTTTTCCTCAGTATGAGGAAAAAAGAAACTTAGATCCTCCTTTTGTCTAAAACAAGCTCAGCAGCAATCTGAAATTCACCAAGGCTGTGTTTTGCCACCTGCTGGCAGAACCCAGTCACAGCAGCCTCCTGTCTAACTATAACATTAACACTTCACCAATATATTGTGGAGCTAATGAAACGTTTTCCAATGTAAAGCCTTTTTTAAAGGCAGAAAAAAAAGGCTTTTCTAAAACTGCATAACCAGACACGAACGGAAAAATAGGCACACAGATAAACTATGCCTGTTTCACCTGATGTTTCTGTAGACATTCAGGAGTCCTTTTACTAAGCTGCAGTAAAAGGGGACCTGCGCTAGCGTTAGAGTGTGTTTTTGATGCACACTGAGGCCCCCTTTTACCGCAGCAGGTAAAAGGCTCTCTTTTTTCTGGAAAAGAAATGGCCGTGCGGTAAGTGAACTACTTGCCGCTCAGCCATTTCGGGGTGATCACTTACCGCCACCCATTGATGTAGAATTGCATTTCCAGAGTCTCGTGTTCCAGAGTGAAGTGGATACATGCACATAGAACAGAAAGTTAATTTAAGTAGTATCTTTTTTAATGATTTGATTCTTTTGAATTTAGTCTGGATCATTATTGCAAGCCACTTTGATTTTTTTTTTCTCTAAAAAGAATGGCGGTATAGCAAATATTATACATAAATAAATAGCAGGCCATATACTATTTTGGGATAGAAAATAATTCACTTTCCATACCCATATACCACCGGATTTTATATAGAGTGCCTAGAAATCTGCGCTGAAATCCAAGTGGATTCTATAGTACTGTGCCTAATTTAATTGGGTTAACAACCTAATCAGTACTGATATCAGTACATAACAAGCAATAATGTGCACTAATTGGCACTAGTTAGAATTTACACATACAACTCGCTAAACATATTCTGTAACGCAGTGCATCTAATTTCTAAAGCGTGCAGGTAAAAGGGGTGTAGTTATGGGCGGACAAATGGGTGTTCCCAAATTTATGTGTGTACTTATAGAATATGGCTCAGTGTGTCATTTACAGAATATGCTTAGTCAGCACTTATTTCAGCGCCAATTGTTTTTTTTAGGTGCCATATATAGAATCTCCCCATAATCCTCTTCCTCTTTTCTGAGATGAGTCTTTTGAGCATATATGTAATCACTATTGCACCACTGTAATCATCTGTTGACAGGGAATGATGCTGAGAGAAGCATATCGTAGCTGTTTATGGACCTGTCTTGCTCAGGGGTGTCCCACACTCTGCAAGTGGAAACCCTGGAAACCCAGGAGCACTTTTTCACTGTTGTGCAGAACAGTGAAAATGCAGGCTGTAATTCTTTAGAGCCTTTGGTTTCTTTTGCTTGACAGGAAGATGTATTGCAGTAATAGAATAATAGATTCATGTGTGCTGCCACCTTTGAATTATATACTCTTTGTATATCTGAGCCCTTGCTGTACATTACCAGCACTCATTGTAGGAAACAGTGAGTTAGAAATTAATATTTCTCTAGCCAGTGGTTTACAATATTGGGGATCGTTTTCAAAGCACTTAGACTTCCAAAGTTCCATAGGTTACTATCAGGCTCATTTTCGAAAGACATGGACGTCCAAAAAGTGACATAAATCGTCGCTTGGACGTCCTTCTCACAGAGACATTCAAATCGGATAGGTCTGGGGTATTAAGGATTGTTAGATGGCTGATAGGTGCTTAGGAGTTCACGTTCAATGTTAAATACTCTGTACTACATATGTTATGTATAGTTTTGGTAAGGTACTTGGAAATCTAGTTGATGTACGCTCTACGCTGGCAGTGTGCCTTTGAGCGGAAAAATGGTTGTAAGATGGAAGTCTGTTACTCTTATTAATAAAAACATTAAAAAAAAAAAAAAAACCCCGATTTTGGACGTCTTTGTCAGAAGTCCGTCGCAAGGACGTCCAAATCTCTAGGGGGCGTATCGGAGGCGTATTCAAGGCGGGACTTGAGCGTTCCTAAGACTTGGACGTCTTTGAGCCATAATGGAAAAAAGCAAAGACATCCATGACTAAAACTTGGATGTTTTCACCCGGACCTGTTTTTATTACGAATAAGGCACAAAAAAGTGCCAGAAATGACCAGATGACCACTGAAGGGAATCAGGGATGACCTCCCCTTACTCCCCCCAGTGGTCACTAACCCCCTCCCACCCTCAAAAAACATGATTAATGTAACCAGTTGGAAAAATATTTTGTTTTATTTTATTTACCTGGCAGGGGCTGTGGGGAGGCTCTAGGCTGGATTTTTGTGCCAGGAAGGAGACTTGCACTAAAGTTTTAAAAGAATCCAAAATGTGTTTTAAAAGGGGATTGCATGCATTTCAAGATTAGAATTCAGATGCTGGAAACTTTTCTTTATTAGCTGTAAGGTTTTTGAAGCTTGGAATTCATGCAAATGAGTCCATTTTTGGAGTGTTCCAGTTTGGGTATGAGAGGGTTAATTTTCATGGAAATTTTTATAGGGTAAACTTTAGAGCAGGGCTATGACCTTAACTATGAAGTTTGAGTCCAAAATGAAGGTTTTATGTCTTGTTTTTATCCTAAAATGCCTAATAGAATTTCTGTATGGAAATATGGTCTCAAATAGAGATTCCTGATTGGCTGCACTACTCCTGTTAGGGTTTTTGCTTGGTGACCAGTGTTGCCAGGTGGGCGGTTTTACCGCCCAATTGGGCGGTTTTCCGCGACCCGCCGCGGGAAATTTTTGCCCGCGGCGGGTTGCGGTTTTTTGGGCTGTTTTTGGCCTTCAGTGCGGTTTTTTCGGCCGCGGGGGGCGGGGTTAGTGACGTTTTTGGGTGGGGTTAATGACGTTTTGGGCGGGGTAAGTGACGTGGGAGGCGGGGCCGATGACGTAGGAGGCGGGGCCGATGACGGGGAGGCGGGGCCGATGACGTGGGAGGCGGGGCCGATGACGGGGAGGCGGGGCCGGTGACGTGGAAGGCGGGGCCAGTGACGGCGGGGGCGGGGTTGATGACGGCGGGGGCGGGCGTGATGACGCGGGGGTGGGGGTGTCAGGGGCGGGGTTTGTGTTTGGGCGGGTTTTGGGCTGTTTTTTGGGCTCGATCGGGCTGGAAAAAAATTTTCCACCTGGCAACCCTGTTGGTGACAGTTACAGAGAGCAACGGAAGATCCAGATGAGAGAAGACCTGTTTCCTAGTGTGTCTGGGTGTATGAGGTTTGTGAGGAAGGAATAACTGACAAACTATGAGTGTAACAATAAAGGACTGATTGAGGATTGTAAACAGGCCCGCTGCGCCAGTAGGGGGAGGAAGTAAGTCTCCTCCCCAGGATTAATCCAAGCTCCACAAATTGCCACCAACAACTGCTTTCAAATATTCTTTTCTTTTTATTTTGGTTTCCAAGTTACAGACAAAAGCTTCAGTCCAGCCCTGGGTTAGAGAACGTAGTTCTTACCTTGAATGGTGCTAAAAGAGGGCATTGCACACCATTGTGCCAGCTCTGACCTACTGCTAATCTTAGTACCAGGGGACTCTTTGCCAGTGGGGCACAACCTCTGATCTGCAGTTAATTGTGAGTTAAATGTGCTTATTCAAATAAAGGACTTTTTCAAAGAGATTTGTCTTCAGGTGTCAACTGGTGTGCCAAAGTTATACAGCAGCAATAAGTCCTAGAGGCTATATGTAGGTCCCTGGAGCAGTTTTAGTGGGTGCAGTAAATTTGTGGGTAGTGGGTTTTGGGGGGGGGGGTCGGGGGGCTCAGCTCCAAAAGTAAGGGGAGCTATACACGTGGGAGCTTTTCTGAAGTCCACCGCAGTGACCCCTAGGAAGCCCGGTTGGTGTCCTGCCATGTCATGGGGGCCAGTGCACTAAAAATGCTGGCTCCTCCCATGGCCAAATGCCTTGGATTTGGCCGGGGTTTGAGATGGCCGACATAACTTTCCATTATCGCTAAAAAACGAAGCCGCCCAACTCAAACCCCAGCCAAATCCAAGGCATTTGGCTGGCCGGAACCATATTATCGAAACAAAAGATGGCTGGCCATCTTTTTCAAAAATACGGGTCTGGCCAGCTGTTTGCGGCACCGCCAAAATACATCACCGGCCATGTATTTCGCCGGCGCTGTTCGATTATTCCCCTCCACGTTACTAAGACAAAGTGAAGACAACAAAGACAAGGTCAAGAAAGCAGGAATCCAGCTAAGTACTGCAGGAGAATGAGGATAATTGAAGCTGAGAGAGACACTTTGCATTTACAAAGCATATACATACTTACTTTAAGGAACTGAGAACCCATGTCAATCAATAAGTTTGCAAGGATGAATCTCTCTTAAAATACAGAGACTTCAAATTCTCTGCTTGATACGGAGGAAAGACTTCAGATTCACTGCTTTCGCCCTGATTCTGTTCCCAGATATAGCAGACTGCTGCCTACCCAATACAGAACATAATCTGTTGTAATGGGAAATGGTGCAGAATTGTCATCAGTCAGAAAACCTCCAGCTAAGATCGGAGTGTGATTAGACACCAATATTCACTTAGCTTAACTACTAATACTTTGAGAATTCACTTATCTGGGCAGTAGTGTAATCGATCGGGAACGCTCCAACAGAGAGCCCCTGTTTCTCCAGTGCTTCCTCAGGCGCTGTGCCCTCGGCAACTATTCATGCCATAAGGGCTATTGTAGTGATGTACAGTTGGGTACAGTAGGCATTTGGCCGGTTTTGGAGGGCTCATCATACAATACAAGGGGGTAACAGAAAGATATGTATCTGGGACCTTTTATGTGAAGTCCACTGCAGTGTCCCCTAGGGTGCCCCACTGCTCTGCTGGGATGTCTTTGCGGTCAGTCTACTAATAATGCTGGCTCCTCCTATATGCCAGTGGCTTGATTTTTTTTATATTTTTCTCTTGTATGTTGTTGGGTTTTTTTTAATGAACCAAAAAGATAAATGCACTGAGCACAAAGCGAATGCTACATACCTGTAGAAGGTATTCTCCGAGGACAGCAGGCTGATTGTTCTCACTGATGGGTGACGTCCACGGCAGCCCCTCCAATCGGAATCTTCACTAGCAAAAGCCTTTGCTAGCCCTCGCCGCCGATGCGCACCGCGCATGCGCGGCCGTCTTCCCGCCCGAAACCGGCTCTTGCCGGCCAGTCTCATATGTAGCAAGACAAAGACTAGGGAAGACACAACTCCAAAGGGGAGGCGGGCGGGTTTGTGAGAACAATCAGCCTGCTGTCCTCGGAGAATACCTTCTACAGGTATGTAGCATTCGCTTTCTCCGAGGACAAGCAGGCTGCTTGTTCTCACTGATGGGGTATCCCTAGCCCCCAGGCTCACTCAAAACAACAACCATGGTCAATTGGGCCTCGCAACGGCGAGGACATAACTGAGATTGACCTAAAAAATTTACCAACTAACTGAGAGTGCAGCCTGGAACAGAACAAACAGGGCCCTCGGGGGTGGAGTTGGATCCTAAAGCCCAAACAGGTTCTGAAGAACTGACTGCCCGAACCGACTGTCGCGTCGGGTATCCTGCTGCAGGCAGTAATGAGATGTGAATGTGTGGACAGATGACCACGTCGCAGCTTTGCAAATTTCTTCAATAGAGGCTGACTTCAAGTGGGCTACCGACGCAGCCATGGCTCTAACATTATGAGCCGTGACATGACCCTCAAGAGCCAGCCCCGCCTGGGCGTAAGTGAAGGAAATGCAATCTGCTAGCCAATTGGATATGGTGCGTTTCCCCACAGCCACTCCCCTCCTATTGGGATCAAAAGAAACAAACAATTGGGCGGACTGTCTGTTGGGCTGTGTCCGCTCCAGATAGAAGGCCAATGCTCTCTTGCAGTCCAATGTGTGCAGCTGACGTTCAGCAGGGCAGGAATGAGGACGGGGAAAGAATGTTGGCAAGACAATTGACTGGTTCAGATGGAACTCCGACACAACCTTTGGCAAGAACTTAGGGTGAGTGCAGAGGACTACTCTGTTATGATGAAATTTGGTGTAAGGGGCCTGGGCTACCAGGGCCTGAAGCTCACTGACTCTATGAGCTGAAGTAACTGCCACCAAGAAAATGACCTTCCAGGTCAAGTACTTCAGATGGCAGGAGTTCAGTGGCTCAAAAGGAGGTTTCATCAGCTGGGTGAGAACGACATTGAGATCCCATGACACTGTAGGAGGCTTGACAGGGGGCTTTGACAAAAGCAAACCTCTCATGAAGCGAACAACTAAAGGCTGTCCTGAGATCGGCTTACCTTCCACACGGTAATGGTATGCACTGATTGCACTAAGGTGAACCCTTACAGAGTTGGTCTTGAGATCAGACTCAGACAAGTGCAGAAGGTATTCAAGCAGGGTCTGTGTAGGACAAGAGCGAGGATCTAGGGCCTTGCTGTCACACCAGACGGCAAACCTCCTCCATAGAAAGAAGTAACTCCTCTTAGTGGAATCTTTCCTGGAAGCAAGCAAGATACGGGAGACACCCTCTGACAGACCCAAAGAAGCAAAGTCTACGCTCTCAACATCCAGGCCGTGAGAGCCAGGGACCGGAGGTTGGGATGCAGAAGCGCCCCTTCGTCCTGCGTGATGAGGGTCGGAAAACACTCCAATCTCCACGGTTCTTCGGAGGACAACTCCAGAAGAAGAGGGAACCAGATCTGACGCGGCCAAAAAGGAGCAATCAGAATCATGGTGCCTCGGTCTTGCTTGAGTTTCAACAAAGTCTTCCCCACCAGAGGTATGGGAGGATAAGCATACAGCAGACCCTCCCCCCAGTCCAGGAGGAAGGCATCCGATGCCAGTCTGCCGTGGGCCTGAAGCCTGGAACAGAACTGAGGGACTTTGTGGTTGGCTCGAGATGCGAAGAGATCTACCAAGGGGGTGCCCCACACCTGGAAGATCTGTCGCACTACACGGGAATTGAGCGACCACTCGTGAGGTTGCATAATCCTGCTCAACCTGTCGGCCAGACTGTTGTTTACGCCTGCCAGATATGTGGCTTGGAGCACCATGCCGTGACGGCGAGCCCAGAGCCACATGCTGACGGCTTCCTGACACAGGGGGCAAGATCCGGTGCCCCCCTGCTTGTTGACGTAATACATGGCAACCTGGTTGTCTGTCTGAATTTGGATAATTTGGTGGGACAGCCGATCTCTGAAAGCCTTCAGAGCGTTCCAGATCGCTCGTAACTCCAGGAGATTGATCTGCAGATCGCGTTCCTGGAGGGACCAGCTTCCTTGGGTGTGAAGCCCATCGACATGAGCTCCCCACCCCAGGAGAGACGCATCCGTGGTCAGCACTTTTTGTGGCTGAGGAATTTGAAAGGGACGTCCCAGAGTCAAATTGGACCAAATCGTCCACCAATACAGGGATTTGAGAAAACTCGTGGACAGGTGGATCACGTCTTCTAGATCCCCAGCAGCCTGAAACCACTGGGAAGCTAGGGTCCATTGAGCAGATCGCATGTGAAGGCGGGCCATGGGAGTCACATGAACTGTGGAGGCCATGTGGCCTAGCAATCTCAACATCTGCCGAGCTGTGATCTGCTGGGACGCTCGCACCCGCGAGACGAGGGACAACAAGTTGGTGGCTCTCGTCTCTGGGAGATAGGCGCGAGCCGTCTGAGAATCCAGCAGAGCTCCTATGAATTCGAGTCTCTGCACTGGGAGAAGATGGGACTTTGGATAATTTATCACAAACCCCAGTAGCTCCAGAAGGCGAATAGTCATCTGCATGGACTGCAGGGCTCCTGCCTCGGATGTGTTCTTCACCAGCCAATCGTCGAGATATGGGAACACGTGTACCCCCAGTCTGCGAAGTGCCGCTGCTACTACAGCCAAGCACTTCGTGAACACCCTGGGCGCAGAGGCGAGCCCAAAGGGTAGCACACAGTACTGGAAGTGACGTGTGCCCAGCTGAAATCGCAGATACTGTCTGTGAGCTGGCAGTATCGGGATGTGTGTGTAGGCATCCTTCAAGTCCAGAGAGCATAGCCAATCGTTTTCCCTGAATCATGGGAAGGAGGGTGCCCAGGGAAAGCATCCTGAACTTTTCTTTGACCAGATATTTGTTCAGGGCCCTTAGGTCTAGGATGGGACGCATCCCCCCTGTTTTCTTTTCCACAAGGAAGTACCTGGAATAGAATCCCAGCCCTTCTTGCCCGGATGGCAAAAGGGAACACAGACTACAGGCCTGCGGGCGGTGCCCAGCCCCCAAGCACTGAAGACACGACGCGTGCCTGTCAGTGAGCGAGATGACCTGGGCGCACTGGGTGCACTTCTTGAAGCCGCTGGGAGACTTCGATGTCATGGGCGGAAAAATCACGCCGGCGAGATCAAAAGTCGAAATGGCGGAAAAGGCACCCGAAAAACAAGGGGAAGAAAACTTCGACCCAAGGCCTAAAAGCGGCCTACCCCAACGACGAAAGAAAACTTACCGGGGCGAAAAAGCTGGAAATAGCAGGGGGAAAAGAGACCGAAGAGTCTCTTTCCACACAAGAATGTTTTTTTTTTTTTTTTTTTAACAACACGAAGAACGCGCGAGGTCGACTTTGCGGGGCACGACACGGCGAAAACACGACCGTACCGAGCGCGGACAAAAGAAGACTGGCCGGCACAAGCCGGTTTCGGGCGGGAAGACGGCTGCGCATGCGCGGTGCGCATCGGCGCGCGAGGGCTAGCAAAGGCTTTTGCTAGTGAAGATTCCGATTGGAGGGGCTGCCGTGGACGTCACCCATCAGTGAGAACAAGCAGCCTGCTTGTCCTCGGAGAAAAACATCTACAATGCGACCATTTTCAGAAAAAAAATGTTTTGCTGCTTCGAAAATGGCTATAATTGCTAATCAAATTTGGGATGTTTAGAGCAAAGCATCCAAAGTTGGACTTAGACGTCATGTTACTTTTGTCAAATCATTTTTTTCTCTTCATCAGTCATTACTTCTTCAGTCATTCTCTTCATCTAGTTATTACTTTTGTCAAGTCATTTTTGTCTGTTCATCACTGACTTATACAAATTGCCTAAAGTTGCCTACAATTCTTTCATTTCACCTTTCTCTCCCCCTTAATACATTAGGCACCTGAGACAAGTTACAAAAAAAAGTAAAAATAGATAACCAGGAAACAATAACATTTGTTTAAAAAACAATAAAAAAAAATACAAAACTGAACAAAAACACAACAAAAAATATGACAATGTCTCTAAATTTTGCAGATATTCCTTGTATATGGGCAATAGAGGGATCTGCAATCATTATACAAAGTATTGCAGGATTTTCTATGAACAGGCAAAAGGCCTAGAATCCCACTTAAGAAGTGAATGTTGCCCAAGGAGAAAGGAGGTTTTAATATACTGAATCTTGAATTTTACAATGTCACGTGTGGGCTGTGCTATATTAGAAATTGGCTTCAGGCTATATCAGACTTCACACCCAGAAATTTTGAATCTCAGCTTTTGCATCTTCTTTTGTAATCTGGTATCATATGAGGCTGATTTGGCAACATCTATATAAATTATATGGTGGCAACCCATATACTTTCCCTTTACTGCCTTCGTTAGGTAAGCTAAACCTTGAATAATCGAATAACAAATTATCAGGGCTAATATATTTATTTATATACTTGACCCTGATTAACACCAAACTCTAAATTGTCAAGGTTCCAACAAGCCCTTATACAACAATTTATATAATTTATCAATAACATTTTCATTAAAATATATGTGCTCTGAACAAGGTGGAAAGGAAGAGAGGGGGAGAAGCTGCATACAGGGAGCGACAGGGACACAGAGAAGAGATGCTGGGCATGGAGGGAACAAAGGGACATGGACACAGAGGGGAGATACTGGATAGGATGAATAAAGGATGAAGAGGGAAGATGGACGGTGAACATAGAAAAGAAATTTCAAAAGAAAAGAGAGTTAAGAAAAACAGAAAACAGGAGAAACTGAGCAACCAAAACAGCCACCAGGCAATCTGCTTTGGAGATAATGCTGACCAAACAGCCTTGTGGCTATTTTGGTTGCTCAGTGTCTCTTTCCGAACACTATTGTGACCCCTGAGGCAGGCGTTCTGTGACGCTGAAACACGGACCGTGTCGAGTCCGTTGTGTCCAAGCAGTAGATACAAATACAAAAAGCAAACACTGGGCCTTCAGGAAAAGAGAACAATGTAATCCTTTATTTTGAAGTTTGTCTTGAAGTTTGTATGGATGATTAGCAGATTTGGGGATATATACCCAGATTGTTAGTTTGATCTCACATGCTTATACCTAAAGGCCCCTTTCTGACCCTTGAGGAAGGCGTTTGTGCGCCGAAACATGGCTCGTGTCGGGTCATCTTTTGAAATAAAAGATTACATTGTTCTCTTTTCCTGAAGGCCCAGTGTTTGCTTTTTGTATTTCTGTTGACTTTTGTATGCTGTTACCCTCTTCTTTGTGTCTCAAGCAGCAAATAAAGCATCTTTTAAAGCACTATCTTCTATGTTGGATTGTCCTTCAGTCAGCCTCTACTCCTTTGCGCTAGCTTTGGGGAAATGAATATCTCTGATATCTTGCATCATTCCAGTTTCTATTTCTATTAATATGACAGATTTTCTGTATAGGTCTGAAATGTGTTTGCAGGGTTTGTTTACTGGAGCTCTGAAGGAATTCCTCCTCCTCCTTACCTCATCCCTATCACCTCAAGAGAGAGATGTTGCTATAGGGGGGCCCATCTTAATTTTTCCACCCAGAGCCCATTCAGTCCTAGGTACACCACTACTGCTGACCTTACCTCACATTTTGACAGACTGCCCCTCAAACTTCACTTGACAGCCCACTGACCCTGTTTTGTTTGACCCTGATTTTCTCATATCCTGACCTTTTTATGCATCTTACTTGCAATAATAGATATTTGGTTCTTATGTTTGCGGCTCTGCAAACAAGGCAGTAGAATGTCTGGTAAAGGATGCACAGTGACTCAAGATTTAAGTGCTGTGCCACATGCCCAGACATTTCTGAACCTCCTGAGTTGGCAGGTTTTGGTTCGACATCATACTACTGGGGTTCCCAAGTGGGTCGCTACCACTGCCTAATAAAACCTGTTGCTGCTGGGATTTCCTCAAACTGGTCTCTGGACCCTTATACCATGTATCAGATCAAAGAGCAATATCCCGCCGTCATGACGCCTGTATCACTGAGTTATAGCTTTAATTTCCCCAGACTTAACAGATGTAGTAGTCATGGCAACCAACAGCATTGCAGTAACAATTATTGGAGGGAGCTGCAAGCCCCCCCCCCCCCCCCCCCCCCCCCCCCATTCATAGGGAATCTGTTTCCTTTTTTTTCATATGAGCACATTTCTGAGCATATAAATGTAAGTTTCGACAATTCAGGGTTGTTTTAGTACTGCCAGAGACAAATCAATTCCCGGATGGCACTGGAAACGAAGCATTAGCAACAGGAATTAGCTAAGCACTTCCAGTCTTCCCAGTGCTGCAAATTTAATAAGTAAATCTATCTCGTTTCTCACCATCTATCAACTTCACTCCCACACACAGCTAACACCATGGCCTCACAAGGTTTGGGAAGTATTTTTAATCCCTTTAGCCTCCCACACACTCATTAATACAGCTGTACACAAACCTAACACAGAAGAATCTGTGGGATTGCTTAGTCTGTCTGTAATGCTATTGCTTTTCTGTATTGCTAATATGTATGAATTTGGATCAGCAGAATTGCCCTTTAGCCATTCTGTCAATTTCATGGATAAGCTGGAGTTGACCTGGAGTCAGGTGAAAACTTTCAGTGGCCCAGGTGAAATGAATTGGCAGCTGGAGATCAATTTCTAGCAGGCAGCCATTACATAAGATAATTTGACATGAGTACTGAGAGACATTACTACAGGGGTCAAATGGGGTATTGAGAAGGGTCTTGAAATCTGAAACTTTCTACACAGAGTGAATGCAGTTATTAGAGTTTCAATGGAATTTACCCAGAACAGAGACAGACTGAATGCATGTGACGATATGCATGTTGCACTATCCAAACCTGAACCACAGTTTTGAACAACAAAACTTAAGTTTTGGGTTTTTTTTTTTTACTTCATTTGCACACTTCTTCTCTAGGTTCCACAATCATATCTTCATGACAAAGGCTGTGCCCTAATGACTGAAATTGCTGAATTGTTGTGATGCTTATGAACGAAACATTTCCTAGTACATATCATTTATAAACGGTCATTTTATTCAACAGCATTATATATAATTTATGGAGCATTGTAGGTTTAAATGTGACTTGTGACTTCTTTATTAGTATAACTGTGTACCAGGGGCGTAGCCAGACTTCGGCAGGAGGGGGTCCAGAGCCCGAGGTGAGGGGGCACATTTTAGCCCCCCCCCCCCCCGCCATTGCTAACCCTCCCCCACCAACTTTGACCCCCCCCCCCCGCCATTGCCAACGACCCCCCCTCCCGCTGCCACCTACCTTTGCTGGCGGGGGACCCCGACCCCCGCCAGCCAAGCCGAGGTCCTCTTCTTCCCAATCCCACGCAAGGCTTCATTTTAGTCTGACGTCCTGCACGTTGTACATGCAGGACGTCAGACTCACAGAAACAGAACGAAGCCTTGCAGATCAGCCAGGCTTCATTCTGTTTCTGTGAGTCTGACGTCCTGCACGTACAACGTGCAGGACATCAGACTAGATCGAAGCCTTGCGCGGGATTGGGAAGAAGAGGACCTCGGCTGGCAGGAGTTGGGTCCCCCCCCAGCAAAGGTAGGCGCGGCGGGAGGGGGGCTAATTGGGTCGTCGGCAGGGGCATCCAGGGGCAAATCTACGGGGGCCCAGGCCCCCTTGGCCCCATACTGGCTATGCCCCTGCTGTGTACTACTGTAATTTTAGCGACACGTTAACGGCTAACAGCAATATATCTAGCTGTCAGTGGTCACTAATGGACATATGGTTTAGGAAGGGGGTGCAAAGGTTTCATTGATCAGTTTAAAAGGATGCAGGAAGCAAAAAAAAGATTAAGAGCCCCTGCTGCACTGCATCAATCCTGCCAATTGTCTGTGCTTCAGTTCATGAGGGAGAGAAGAAGGGAAGTCCAGGGAGAGACTTGTGGTACCTGCCGTTCTTATCAAGAGTTTCCCCACCCATCTAATCCCCTGAGAGTAGCATATGGGTGGGATAGTGTGGGTGGACTGCCTATGCTGTATGAGTTAAGGATCTATGGATAACATCATAGAAACATATCAATTAGCTAGCTACTCTTTGATATTTTTAAGAAGCCTTAAATTCAGTATTTATATGTTTAAAAAAATTTGGAAAGAAAGCAGAAGCTTTTTGCATACAGCTTGTGAAAGACAAGATCAATGCAATGATGTCACTGGAGGGGTCTGTCAGATATGCCGGATGGTCGGATTAGCAAAGGTCAGATAATCGAGACTGTACTGTACTGAATTTTGGGCTTTTTAAAGGTGCTCAATAGCAGCAAGCTAGCTAATGTCTTCCATGGACCCTCAATTCATATACTACAAGCAGTATAGAGAGAGGTGTGACCAGCAGAAGAAAGGAGGTGTTGATGCCCCTGTACAAGTCGTTGGTAAGGCCCCACCTGGAGTATTGTGTTCAGTTTTGGAAGCCATATCTTGCTAAGGATGTAAAAAGAATTGAAGCAGTGCAAAGAAAAGCTACAAAAATGGTATGGGATTTGTGTTACAAGACTATGAGGAGAGACTTGCTGACCTGAACATGTATACCCTGGAGAAAAGGAGAAACAGAGATGACATGATACAGACGTTCAAATATTTGAAAGGTATTAATCCGCAAACGAACCTTTTCCAGAGACGGGAAGGCGGTAGAACTAGAGGACATGCAATGAGGTTGAAGGGGGGCAGACTCAAGAAAAATGTCAGGAAGTATTTTTTCATGGAGAGAGTGGTGGATACTTGGAATGCCCTCCCTAGGGAGGTGGTGGAGATGAAAACGGTAATGGAATTCAAAAATGCGTGGGATAAACATAAAGGAATCCTGTTCAGAAGGAATGGATCCTCAGAAGCTTAGCAGAGATTGGGTGGCAGCACCGGTGGTTAGGAGGCAGGGCTAGTGCTGGGCAGACTTCTATGGTCTGTGCCCTGAAAATGGTAGATATAAATCAAGGTCAGGTATACATATAAAGTAGCACATATGAGTTTATGTTGTTGGGCAGACTGGATGGACCGTACAGGTCTTTTTTCTGCCGTCACCTACTATGTTACTATCAGGCTTATTTTCGAAAGTGATCGCCGGCCATCTTCCGACATAAATCGGGAGATGACCGGTGATTTTCCAAGCACAGTAGATGATTTCCATACCATGTGTTGTATAATTGTTCAAAAGAACTTCCCCATTTGTTCAATATCTCTCCCCTCCTTCCTAATCCCTGTATGGACAGTAACCATAGGAATTCTTTAGTCACATCGCTCTATGAATTTACAAAAAGTGCACCTCTTTCCATATTTAAGAATATGCATTCATAACAGTACTTCTTGCTTTATGTTGCAAGGCATTAAGATATGGTCCTCAAATCTCTAAGATGTTTCCCCATCCCCTACACCATGAACTGATGCAGTGTGATATGTCAGTGTTCATAAGGTAGCTCATCGGTTTATTTAATCATTTTTAAAGTAGGTATTTCAAGGCATGATTAGCTTAGAGAAGTAAATTAGGAGTGTATGATCACATATAAAGCCTGTAGTTCCTTTTGTATTACCCCAACAGCAAAGTTATGGGGTAAGGTACACACATACGTTTGCATCCACATACCTTTCATAAAAGAACTATCTGCATCTTCTTTTTGAACATCTTCTACTACTACTACTATTTAACATTTCTAAAGCGCTACCAGGGTTGCGCAGAGCTGTACAATTAACAAAGAAGGACAGTCCCTGCTCAAAGGAGCTTACAATCTAAAGGACAAAAAGTGCAGTCAATCAAGATTGAGTCAGTCTAGATTCCTGGATAGAGGTACAATGGTTGAGTGCCGAAAGCGACATTGAAGAGATGGGCTTTGAGCAAGGATTTGAAGATGGGTAGGGAGGGGGCTTGGTATATGGGCTCAAGGAGTTTATTCCAAGCATAGGGTGAGGCGAGGCAGAAAGGGCAGAGTCTAGAGTTGGCGGTGGTGGAGAAGGGTACTGAGAGGAGGGATTTGTCCTGTGAGCGGAGGTTACGGGTAGGAGCGTAAGGGGAGATGAGGGTAGAGAGGTAGTGAGGGGCTGCAGATTGAGTGCATTTGTAGGTTAGTAGGAGAAGCTTGAACTGTATGCGGTACCTGATCGGAAGCCAGTGAAGTGACTTGAGGAGAGGGATGATATGAGCATATCGGTCTAGGTGGAAGATAAGACATGCAGCAGAGTTCTGAATGGATTGAAGGGGGGATAGATGGTTAAGTGGGAGGCCAGTGAGAAGTAGGTTGCAGTAGTCAAGGCGAGAGGTAATGAGAGAATGGATGAGAGTTCGGGTGGTGTGTTCAAAGAGGAAAGGGCAAATTTTGCTCATTTTATAGAGAAAGAAGCGACAGGTCTTGGCTGTCAGCTGGATATGGGCAGAGAAGGAGAGGGAGGAGTCGAAGATGACTCCGAGGTTGCGGGCAGATGAGACGGGGAGGATGAGGGTGTTATCGACTGAAATAGAGAGTGGAAGGAGAGCAGAAGTGGGTTTGGGTGGAAAGACAATGAGCTCGGTCTTGGCCATGTTCAGTTTCAGGTGGCGGTTGGACATCCAGGCAGCAATGTCAGATAAGCAGGCCGATACTTTGGCCTGGGTTTCCGCAGTGATGTCTGGTGTGGAGAGATAAAGCTGGGTGTCATCAGCATAAAGATGATATTGGAAACCACGAGATGAGATCAGCGAGCCCAGGGAAGAGGTGTAGATTGAAAAAAGAAGGGGTCCAAGGACAGATCCCTGAGAAGCGCCAACAGAGAGCGGGATGGGGTGGAGGAAGAACCATGAGAATGTACTCTGAAGGTACAGTGGGAGAGATAAGAGGAGAACCAGGAGAGGACAGAGCCCTGGAACCCAAATGAGGATAGTGTAGCAAGAAGTAAATTATGATTGACAGTGTCAAAAGCGGCGGATGTGTCAAAAGCGGCGGATAGGTCAAGGAGGATGAGGATGGAGTAGCGACCTTTGGATTTGGCAAGAAACAGGTCATTACAGACTTTAGTGAGTGCCGTCTCTGTCAAGTGTAGAGGGCGAAATCCGGATTGAAGCGGATCGCGGATGGCATGAGAGGAGAGAAAATCAAGGCAGCGGCTGTGAACGGCGCGTTCAAGTATCTTGGAGAGGAAGGGTAGGAGGGAGATGGGGCAGTAGTTGGAAGGGCAGGTAGGGTCTAGTGATGGTTTTTTTTGAGGAGTGGTGTGACTACAGCATGCTTGAAGGAGTCAGGGACAGTTGCAGTGGAGAGAGAGAGGTTGAGGATATGACAGATGGGGGAGGGGGTGACAGTAGGAGAGATGGTGTTTAGTAAGTTAGTGGGGATGGGATCAGAGGAACAGGTGGTGCATTTCGAGGAGGAAAGAAGGTGGGCGGTTTCCTCCTCGGTGATATCAGGAAAAGAGGAGAAGGAGGCCTGGATTGGTTGGTTGAGGGAGTGGGTTAAAGGGTGAAGAGGAAGAGGTGGCTTGGAAGTGAATTTGAGGTTGATCTTCTGCACCTTGTCGTGGAAGTAGTCAGCCAGGGATTGAGGAGAGAGTGAGAGGGGGTGGGAGTGGAGGGCAGTTTGAGGAGGGAGTTAAGGGTGGCGAACAGACGACGAGGGTTGGAGCCGAGAGAATTAGTCAATTGGGTGTAATAGTCCTGTTTGGCAAGGAATAGGGAGGACTGGAAGGAGGATAACATGAATTTGTAATGAATGAAGTCGCTATGGGTGCGAGATTTCCTCCAGAGGCGTTCAGCAGATCGGGCACAGGAGCGAAGGTATCGGATGCAAGGAGTCAGCCAGGGCTGGGGATTAGTACGCCTTGTGGGACGGGAGATGGATGGTGCAAGGGTGTCCAGAGCAGAGGAGAGAGTGGCATTGTAAGTAAAGACAGCCTTGTTGACAGACTCGGAGGACATGATGGACGGGAGGAGATTAGAGATACTAGAGGATAAGGTAGGAGGGTCGACAGCCTGGAGATTCCTGAAAGTAGTGGTTACAGTTGGGCGGGACTGAGGGGGAGGGTGATGAAGTGTGAAGGTGATCAGGTGATGATCTGAGAGAGGAAGAGCAGAGGCGCAGAAATTGGAGGGTGAGCAGGTAGAGGAGAGGACGAGGTCAAGACAATGGTCAGTTTGGTGAGTAGGGGTGGTGGAGCTCAGCTGGAGGTTGAAGGAGGATGTCAGAGTGAGGAACTGAGAAGCGTAAGAGTCGGATGGGTCGTCAGCGTGTATGTTAAAGTCTCCAAGAATGAGGGACGGAGATGAGGGTCAAGAAAACAGAGAGCCAGGCATCGAAGTCAGTAAGGAAGGAAGAGGGGGACTTATCAGGGGGGCGGTAAATGACTGCAACTCTGAGTGGCAGCGGGTAGAATAGACGGATGGAGTGAACTTCAAAGGATGAGAAGCAGTGAGACTACGGTAGGAGGAGGGATTGAAAACTACAGGAGGGCGAAAGTAGAAACCCGACGCCTCCTCCGCGGCCAACTGGGCGGGGAGTGTGGGAGAAAAGATAACCTCCATGGCATAGGGCCGCGACTGAGGCAAAGTCGTCGGGGGTGAGCCAGGTTTCAGTTAGGGCAAGCAGTTGAAGGGAACGGGAGATGAAGAGATCATGGGTGAAGGGAAGTTTGTTGCACACCGAGCGGGCATTCCACAGGGCACACGAGAAGGGGAGGGAAGATGGGGGGAGGAGGGGAATAGAGATGAGATTGGAGACATCCCGGAATCGTTTGCATGGATAGGACGAGGACAGGTGTTTGCATGGATAGGACGAGAGCTGATGTGGAGGACCTGGATTGGGATTAATGTCCCCAGCAGAGAGCAGGAGAAGGAGTAAGAGAGTACGGAGAAGAGTAGGAGAGGTACGACGACAGCGAAGAAGGCGACGAAGGCGAGATGTACTCAGGTAGATAGAAAGGAGATGGATGAATAGAAGGAAGGAAATGTTTAAGGTTGAGAGCTGGTAAGAAGCTATTCAACAGTCTAGCACTTTTTTGGATTTGACTTACTAAAGTTTTTCACTTCCTGTGTCTATGGGGAAAAAGCTTAGCAAATCAGGCCCTTTTTAGGAATGGAACATATCACAGTGGCACATTGACATCATCAGTGTGATGCATGTACATGCTCCACTTCCCAGCATGGTTCCATGGACTACAACAGGACAGAAAAAAAGAGATCTGTAAGGCCCTCAAGTAGTCATGTAATTTATTCCCTTGCTTCCAGGTAGGCAGATTCCACGTACCTTTTATATCTCTAACAGGACCTCTTAAACACCTCCTTCATGGGAAAAACTCCTAAAAGCTTCTCTTTTTTCATATTCTACATATAAATACAATAAAGTCTCGATTATCTGATGTAAACGGGACCAACTCGTCGGATAAGTGAAAAGTTGGATAATATGCACATCAAAAATGTGGTTCATATAACGTTTGTAATATAATGAGAGAATGTCAAGAGTTTCAAAATTCTGTTAATGGGGAATGTTTTCAACTTAGACAGAACACTGACTGTTGATCTGATTTTGTAATATATGCCCTGCAATGCTCTTGTAGGAAATTGTACATAGGGAAAACTATTAGAAGATTAAGTACACAATTCAGTGAACATCGTTCCTGTATTTTGAATCAGCGTATGACAGCTCCAATGGTAGCGCATTGTATGCATGATTTCAAACATACCTTGGATAAATTTCAGTGCTGGGTGATTGAACAGACATTACCATCAATACAAGATGGTGACAGAGGGAAATCCCTGATGCGGAGTGAGCAACGCTGGATTCACAAACTTAAATCTTTAGAACTGGCTGGTTTAAATTCTGCAGTTGAATGGGTTATTTTTCTTTGATCTTTCTTTGATTTATTTTGTTTCCTTCTCTTTCCGCATGCCTATTTAATTCGGTGTTTTGATATTCAAAACAAGAGTAAGTAAAGGGGAAGTGGGACTTGATATACCGCCTTTCTGAGGTTTTTGTAACTACATTCAAAGCAGTTTACATATATTCAGGTATTTATTTTGTACCGGGGCAATGGAGGGTTAAGTGACTTGCCCAGAGTCACAAGGAGCTGCAGTGGGAATCAAACTCAGTTCCCCAGGATCAAAGTCCAGGGCTATTCCAAAAGGTTGGCACATTGAATATGGAGTAGGGTTACCATTTTGTGTCCTCTGAAAAAGAGGACACATGTCACACCCCCTACCCCGCCCCCATCACGCCCATACCCCGCACTTGCCACTTTTGGGTCCTCATTCCGCCCCCCCGTCACATACCCCCCCCCCTCACTTACTATCTAGCCCTGGTGGTCTAGTGACATCTTCGGGGAAGGAAAGAGCCCCCTCTTTCCTGCCCGGCGCTGCCTGCCCTTGTCTGCATCCTCCTCGGTCTCGGCTGGGGATTCAAAATGGCCACCGAGAGTTGAAGTGACCTCGTGAGACTTCGGCAGCCATTTTGAATCCCCAGCCGACTGAGAAGAATGATGGACAAGGGAGGCAGCGGCACGCTCTGGGCAGGAAAGAGGGGGCTCTTTCCTGCCCTGAAGACGTCACTAGACCACCAGGGAACATGGTAGGGAAGGGGAGGGGAGACGAGACCAGACCCACGGCGCCAATCGCCCGCATGCACGCCCGCCCGCACCCACGTTTGTCCAGAAATCCGGACAAACGTGCGTGCGGGCAAAATCCGCCGGACGCCCCAGACATGCCCTTAAAAAGAGGACATGTCCGGGAAAATCCGGACGAATGGTAACCCTAACTGCACATAACTTGCACACCAGGATTTACACTAGAATTTAACTGGCATAAGTCTGGCACCTAGAGTTGGGTGCGGGAATCCGCTCTAAGTGCTATTCTATAAAAAGTGTGCACCCTTTATAGAACAGCGCTCTGTGACGATATTTTACAACACTGAGACCCCCTTTTACTAAAGCGTGCTCACGATTTTAGTGCGCACTAAAATTGGGTGCACACTAAACGTTAGAGATGCCAATGCATTCCTAAGGGCATCTCTAACGTTTAGCACACATCCCAATTTTAGGGCGCACTAAAAATGTGAATGCGCCTTAGTAAAAGACCCCCTCAATTTTGAGCACCCTTTATAGAATTCCCCCCACATTGTGTCCGTATTTTTAGTGGGGAGGGGGGCTGTGAGATGTGCTCAGGACTCAGGTTTTAGGACTGCCAACTGTCTGGTGTTTTTACAGAAGTCAGCAGAATTTTACATTAAGGTCCAAAAGGTAGAATGATAGGTAATATGTCCAGATATTTTGCTGAGTTTAAAACCTCAGTCTGCAGTCTTCTTCTCCCCCCCCCCCCCCCCCCCCCGCCACACTTTCCCATGTGAGTGAACCTGCCTTCCTTGCATCCACTGAAACTAGCAGCAGAGACTGTAGGTAGGATCTAGTCAATGGTAATGCACTGGAGTTGAAAGTCTTGAAAGCAACTTTAGTCACAGAAAGGAAGAAGTTGATCTGGAACAGTGGCATAGCCACAGGGGAGCCTTGGGGGCCCCAAAATTGGATTCAAGCCCCTCAAGGTCTTCTGGTTTGGCTGGCCTAGGCCCCGCCAGCAGAAGCCTTCCTCAGCGCTGTTCGCCACCACACTGTCTGCCCTGCCCCCCCTCCTATGCACATGCCCAGTTTTAGTGAAATAGAGCATGTACACAAGCTTCACGCATGCTCAATTTCATTAAAACCAAGCATACGCCCAGTGGGGGGAGGCAGGGCAGGCGGTGTGCCAGTAAACAGCGCTCTGGAGGAAGACTTCCGTTGCGGGGCTCGGGGACTCCATCAGTCCAAGCATGTGGGGCTGTGACAGGGGGCTGAGAGCAGAGGGAGGCAGGGCAAAATATGCCCCCCCCACACACACTTTGGGCCCAGGTCCCCCCCAAAAAAAAAAAAAAAAAAAATTTGAGGTCTGGCTACATGCCTGATCTGGAGAAAGTTCTCGTGCTATAGAAGTGAAGTTTCTACATCTGGTTGGAGACAGAAGATAAATTAATCCCCCTCAAAAAAATGCACAGTGCATTTCTGTTGGAGACGTAGCTCAAATAACTATGGTATACATGCACTAATTCACTGTAGCATTGGGATTAAGGAACTGCATCTTTCTAGATGCCTTCTTCTTTCATCTCATCTCCTGATCACAGACACACAGAAAGCACATACACACCCCTTCCCAGTCCCACCCCCAACACACACCTGCATTTACATGCAGAGTAGTTGGAAAAGAATTAATGATCCATGCTAGGCATGTTTTCCCCACTTGTTATTTCTAGTGTTTATGTTTATATTTACTTGTGATTAGCCAAATGTGGAATATAACCGTTTTTAAATAAAAACTCAATATAGGAATAAGGGCTCTCATGTATATTTCATATAGGTAAAGTGTCCACCTCAACTCAATGAAATTTAATAATTGAAACCTCAGATATCCAACCTGCTTATTTTCGAAGGAAAAGGCCGGCCATCTTCCGACACAAATCGGGAGATGGCCGGCCATCTCCTGAACCTGGCCAAATCGGTATAATCGAAAGCTGATTTTGGCCAGCTCCAACTGCATTCCGTCGCAGGGCCGGCCAAAGGGGGCATTTCGGTGAGGTACGGAAGGCGGGACGGGGCCGTGGTTTCGAGATGGCCGGCTCCGGCCGATAATGGAAAAAAGAAGGCCGGCTCTGACGAGCACTTGGCCGGCTTCACTTGGTCCATTTATTTTTAAGACCAAGTCTCAAAAAAGTGCACCAACTGACAAATGACCACTGGTGGAAATAGGGGATGACCTCCCCTTACTCCCCTAGTGGTCACCAACCCCCTCCCACCCAAAAAAAATTTTTTTAACGTTTTTTGCCAGCCTCTATGCCAGCCTGAAATGTCATACCCAGCTCCATGACAGCAGTATGCAGGTCCCTGGAGCAGTTTTTAGTGGGTGCAGTGCACTTCAGGCAGGTGGACCCAGGCCCATCCCCCCCTACCTGTTACACTTGTGGTGGTAAATGGGAGCCCTCCAAACCCCCCCCCAAACCCACTGTACCCACATGTAGGTGCCCACCTTCATCCCTAAGGGCTATGGTAGTGGTGTACAGTTATGGGGAGTGGGTTTTGGGGGGGATTTGGGGGGCTCAGCACACAAGGTAAGGGAGATATGCACCTGGGAGCAATTTTTGAAGTCCACTGCAGTGCCCCCTAGGGTGCCCTGTTGGTGTCCTGTCATGTCTCGGGGACCAGTGCACTACAAATGCTGGCCCCTTCCACGACCAAATGCCTTGGATTTGGCCGGGTTTGCAGTGGCGTACCAAGGGGGCGTTCCACCCCGGGTGCACACCGCTGGGGGGGGGGTGCCACGCGCCGGTCAGCGTCATTCGTTTCCATGCTCCCTCTGCCCCGGAACAGGAAGATTTCACATCACAGGTTCTCCTACCATCCTCTGAAAACAACCACAGCGTAAAAAACTCCTATGAGGAGAAAAAAACGCTGTGGCTAAAAAACGGAGGGCATATCTTAAGATGTGGACAACGTCTACCTATAGAAACTACAATATAATACAAACTGGGACCTTTCTATTTGATAATAAATGAGTACAACCAAATGGATGAGGAAAAAAACAACAACTTAGTTTCAAACTTGGAACCACAGGATACACCCTTTTAGTCCAATGTGGTTCACTAATTCTTAATTGTAGTCCTCGTCCATGGTCGCTCCTTTTCAATAACCCCCATATTCCTATGCTGAGTTTCTATTATATGAGCTCTCTAATGCTCATTATATTGATATAGTTTGAGTTTTTAAATAAATAAATATTCTGTGTACAATTTAATTTTTGTTATATTGGGAGAAGTAATGGAGGATTAAATAATTTTATGAAAATGATATCCTTACTAAGTGGAATATAGCTGATGACAGCCTCTTAATAAGAAACTGCAGTACTTCACTGATCATGTAAGAATCAACCAGTATGGTATATTCTCTTAGCTCTTCTACTGTATTTGGCAGAAGTGTTTAAAATTATCTCCATAAATACCACAGGATCTTATTTTTTTTATACAGGATAATTATGGGGGACTTGTTTGTGATTGCTGAATTTTTAATTATCAAAATCTTAATAGGGTGAAGACCTTCTGTGTCATATTCTCTGTTTTACTTTTGATTTTGTTAGTTCCACATCTATAGTAGCCATACGCAATGAATACTCTTGAGAGAAAATGGAAAAGCATAGGTGCATCAAGCATGAAATGCAATGAAGTCTGTTTTTATTGAATAAATAAACATGTCTCTTCTACTAAGTCTGATGTGAGAGCAGCTAGAAAAATTCCACTACATACTGATTCTGATTTAAAGTAGCATTTGTCTGTTTTTTAATGAGATTGTGTTTTTTTCACCCTACTGGTGAATTTTCTTTTCAGTTGCTGCTCACATTTCCAAATGCTTATCTTACTAGAAGACATTTGTAATAACCTGGCCTCCTGGGAAGCACAAAGAATGTTTTAAATGTAAAGATTGGAGTTATTGGTTTGATTCATTTTCCCCTTCTATTCCATTTCCAATAAATCATTTTTTTTTCAGTTTGGAAAAAAAAAAAGCAAATTTTCCAAGCCACATCTTTTCCTCTAATTAATATCTGTTACCAGTTCAATACTTCCAATTACTCTACTGGATGCTCATAGTTATGTAAATGAAAGATGGATATATTTGAAGTTATGCTCAACAGAGGCTTTGTCGCTCTGGCTATCTATCCATAGGACATTGGATCAGTAAGCTTTTCCCTTTCAAAATCAAATTTAACCTTTTTTTTTTTTTGCCCAGGTGAGCATCAGATGGGTTACTTTACACCAATTTAAAAGTTTGTTGGAAGGTTTTGCACTTGTGCACTTATAATCCACTCACTCCACACTTCTCTGTCACACAATAACAGAGGAGCCAGATAGTGGAGATCAAACAGCAACAAAGAAAAAACCACAGTGTAGTGTACAATACCATTTTAAAATATCAACCAAGGACCCGACACGGGTCTGCTTTATGTTCAATGCTAACTGCGATATTCAGCGGCTAGCCCTGACTTAGAGGCATATTTTCAAAGCACTTAGCCTTCCAAAGTTCCATAGGTTTCTATGGAACTTTGGAAGGCTAAGTGCTTTGAAAATATGCCTATTAGTGATTTAACTGGTCAGTGGCTGGCTGAATCGCTTAGAATATTGGGCTCTCAAATTTTAAGACATCTATAGAACTGTGTCAAAGACCTTGCTAAACTCTAATAAACCACATCTAGCACTCTCCCTCGATCCAATTCTCTGGTCATCCAATCAATGAAATTAATCAGATTTATCTGACAAGACCTGTCTCTAGTGAAATCATGCTGCCTTGGTCCTGAAATCTAATGGATTCCAGAACTCTCACCATTTTCTGTTTTAGAAGTGTTTCCATTAAGTTGCTTACCACAGAGGTCAGACTAACTGGCGTTTAGTTCCCAACCTCCTCCTTACTTCCGCTTTTGTGTAGAAAGACCACCACATCTGCACTTTTCCAATCCTCTGGGACCCAGAGTTAGTGGAACACCTTTTTGTTTAGGGGTGCCAAGCTCTGCCTCAACCCTGCCTATGCTCCATCTTCAGCTCCACCCATGCTCCACCGCAGCTCCAGCATCTCCCCTTATCTAATATCCCATAGTCACCCCCCTCCCACAGCATCCAGCATCCTTCCCTACCTTTGAACCCCCCACCATAGTATAAAAATATGTAAGCAAATATTAAACTGAACTCCCAAAAAGCCACAGTGCAACTCCAGAGAAAGAGAAAAAGTGATGCATGTCCCCCTGTACTGTGCAAATATAAAGACAGCAGATGCAAATTTCAGAAACTGCCATATTTCATACACTATACTATAGGTTAACAAATACAAGCAAAACAAAAAATGGAAACTATGATGTTACCATTTTATTGGACTAAATACATTTTTCAATTAGCTTTCAGAGGCCAAAACCTCTATCCTCAGGTCCGGACAGTATACTGCTGTTAGGGTATTCTGTTCTGACATAAGAAAGGAGGGTTTGGTCTCCAAACATTAGTCAGAAATTATTAAAAATTAGTCCAATAAAAATATCATCTTATTTCCATTTTCTGTATTTATTAACACAGCTACCACACCACTTTATCGTAAACCAAAAACAAAATTAGTTTTTTCCTAAGTTGTCTGGCCATTTACTTTTTCTAATTGTGTTGGTCCCAGTCTCTTGCTTCTTCTTTCCTCGATCTCTTCTTACCTCTCATCAGCATCTGCACCCTCTCTCTCCCTCCCCCCTCCAGTATCTGCCCCTCTCTCTCTCTCTCTCTCTCTCTCTCTCCCTTTTCCATCCAGCGTCTGCCCCCTCTCTCTCTCTCCCCTCTCAGTGGTGGCTGCGGTGGGGGTTTAGGTGGGAGTGGGAAGAGCCTTTTGCGCGCCTCCTGCTCCACTTCTGGGCTCTAGAAAAGCATTGTGAACTTCCCCAAGTTCCTTCAGTACATTCAGATGTATGTCATCTGGTCCCATCACTTTGTCCACTTTTAGTTTAGCTAGCTTCTCACAAACACAGTCCTCTGAAAATCATTCAGGGTCTACCACACTTCCATTCTTATTTGTGTTTGTCTTCTGCAGTCCTACTCCCAGCCCTTCATCTTTATCAACTTCTACACATTCCTCCCCTTCACCTTTAAGTCTCACAATGCCACTTTTGCACTTCCTCCTATCACTAACATATCTAAAAACTGTCTTATCGTTTATTCCTCTTGATATACCATTTCTCTTGTAGTCAAACCAAAATGGTTTACAGTATGCAAATAAATAAATAATACAAACAATACATAATACATAAAAACAAGGGACTCCATTATATGATAGTAAAGCTCACACACCCAAGAACAATCACCACCGCACAAGCATATGCCGGACTCAAACCAGTTACAAAATATTTATCTAAAATCCAGATATCATCTGTATGTATCATTTTGAAATTAATGAATGCATTTGTCCATTTCCATTGCAGGAAATTGATCAAGTGAACCGAATATCTCATAAACTAAATTGAGAATAATTAGAGTCCAAAAGCCAAATTTAAAAAATAGGTTTTCAATAATACTCTAAAAGACTTATATAAATCTGCTAGCCACAGATGCTGAGGGAGCAAGTTCCAGAGGGCCTGGACGAGAAAGAAAAAAGCAGCCAATTATGTAGATTCCCAACGGGCTCTGGCGAGGGGTGGAAGGACTAACATGTTACCGTTAGGGAGCAAAGTGTGCGAGATGGTGTATAGGGGACAATATGGCCTGCCAGGTAAGAGAGGGTGGCTGTATGCAGGATTTTGTAAGTCATCATAAGAATTTTGAATGTAATCTGAAACTCAATGGGAAGCCAATGTAGGCGCTGTAGTAAAAGAGAAACATTTTACCATATTGGCTATTTTTTCTTCCATTTCCATCTTTGCTTTTCCTGACTGCTTTACCAGCTTCCCTTAGTTTTTCCAGATATTGCTGCCTGTCTTCCTTTTTCTATGACCTGTTGTAGTTTATGAAGGCTAACCTCTTTTTCCTTCCCTTTTCACCTACTACATTTGAGAACCAAAGCAGCCTTCTTTTCCTCTTACTTTTATTTACTTTCCAATGATATCTATGAAGCTGAAAGATGCAGTTAACGGGCTGAACAACATGCAAATATGTTTTTCGCCCTTGGAATGACAGTAAATTGAGAGGTTAAAATGTTGTTTTTCTTAGCAATTTCCTCCCATAAGGACAACTATTGCTATACTATTGCAAGAGATAATTTCTTACTGACCACTGGAGGTCACTATTTGAACACTACATGCCTCAGCCTTCCTTTTTAATAAAGAAGAGAGGTGTGGTAGCCGTGTTAGTCCACTCTTAAGGTTATCAATAGAAATCAAACAAAATAAAGCATGGAAAAGAAAATAAGATGATACCTTTTTTATTGGACATAATACATTTCTTGATTAGCTTTCGAAGGTTGCCCTTCTTCATCAGATCAGAAATAAGCAACTGTGGTAGCAGATAGTATATATAAGTGAAACATCCAAGCATTACTTTGACAGTCTGACAGGGTGGGAGGGTGGGGGTGGGTAGGAGGTATGCATGGGGACATCAAAGCATTTCATTGATATTCTAACAGGATGGGTGTGGGTAGGTGAGAGGAGGGTGATAAACAGAGAAATACAATTTTATGGTTTATAATGGGCTAGAAAACCCAGATCCTTGTTAAGTCCTGTCTGTTGGGTGTCAAAATATTCAATCATTCTTACTTCAAAGGTCTTACGTTCCTGTATTGTTTTAAAGTTACCTTTCAGGATTCTAACTATGAAATCACTGGTGCAGTGTCCTGGTCTTGTAAAATGCTGGCCCACCGGGGTGGGAACCTGACTGGCACAGGCTATCTTCATGTGATGTCTGTGCAGATTGAATCTTGTCTTAAGCATCTGGCCTGTTTCTCCAATATAGTATCCTTCGTTACATTTTTTTACACTGAATGATATATACCACATTGGAAGATAAGCATGTGAAAGATTCCTTTATGTTGAATATTTTTCCTTTGTGAATGACTGTGAGGTCCATGGGACCGGATGGGATCCACCCCAGGATATTGAGGGAGCTCAAAGAGGTTTTGGCGGGTCCTCTTAAAGATTTGTTTAATATATCCTTGCAGACGGAAGAGGTTCCGAGGGATTGGAGAACGGCGGATGTGGTCCCTCTTCACAAAAGTGGTGATAGGGAAGAAGCTGGAAACTACAGGCCGGTAAGCCTCACTTTGGTTATTGGAAAAGTAATGGAAGCGATGCTGAAGGAAAGGATAGTGAATTTCCTGGAAGCCAATAAGTTGCAAGATCCGAGACAACATGGTTTTATCAAAGGGAAATCGTGCCAAACGAATCTCATTGAGTTCTTTGATTGGGTGACAGGAGAATTTATTTATTTATTTATTTGCATTTGTATCCCACATTTTCCCACCTATTTGCGGGCTCATTGTGGCTTACAATACATTGTGAATGATGGAAGTACAATTGGTTGCAGTCTAATTGTGAGTTACATTATAAAGAGTTATAGAAGACAGAGTAGATTCAGGATATCATTTAGGAATAGAACTGCGGAATATATGGAGGTACAATTGGTTGCAATACGCTTATGGGTTACATTATGAAGAGTTATAAAAGACAGAGTAAATTCGGGATATCATTTTGGAATAGAACAACGGAATGTAACAGTGGTGAGTAGAGAGGGGGGCAAAACAGTATCGAGAGAACATATAGGTCTAACGATTTTATCTATGAGTAGGGTTTTAAGAGTATTTTTAAGAAGTTTCCTCAGTATTTGTTCTTTGCATCCTGCGTATAATGAGTTGCAATAGTCCAGGTGACTGAGTACGAGTGATTGCACTAGAATGCGGAAGACAGATCTTGGAAAGAATGGTCTAATTCTTTTCAGTTTCCACATGGAGTAGAACATTTTTTTTGTTGTGTTGTTCGCATGAGTTTCGAGTGTTAGGTGGCGGTCAATCGTGACTCCTAGGATTTTTAAAGTTTCTGAGATTGGTAGATTTAGTTTAGGTGTGTTAATGGCGGTAAATTTATTCGTGTTGTATTGGGAAGGCATTGAGTTTTTTCTGCGTTCAGTTTCAGTCGGAATGCATCTGCCCAGGTGTTCATGATGTGCAGACTTTGGCTGATTTCGTTAGAGATTTCATTAATGTCTTTTTTGAATGGAATATATATCGTTACATCATCGGCATATATATATGGATTAAGGTTATGATTTGATAGCAGTTTTGCCAGGGGGGTCATCATTAGATTGAAAATAGTTGGTGATAGGGGGGATCCTTGCGGTACTCCACACTCAGGTGTCCATGCAGCAGGCGTAGTTGAGTTTGATGTGACTTGATATGAGTGTAAGGTTAAGAACCCCTTGAACCAGTTTAGAACATTGCCTCCGATGCCAAAGTATTTGAGAATGTGTAATAGGATTTCGTGGTCTACCATATCAAAGGCACTTGACATGTCAAATTGTAGGAGGAGTATATTGGTGCCAGTTGCAATCATTTGTTTAAATTTGGTCATTAGGGTAATTAACACTGTTTCTGTGCTGTGATTTGACCGGAATCCTGATTGGGAATCATGTAGTATGGAGAACTTGTTGAGGTAGTTTGTGAGTTGTTTAGTAACCATCCCTTCAGTTATTTTGGTTATTAATGGTATAGATGCTACTGGTCTGTAGTTAGTTATTTCGCTTGTGTTTTTCCTTGTGTCTTTGGGTATTGGGGTGAGTAAAATGTTTCCTTTTTCTTTGGGAAAAGCCCGTTTTGTAGCATGAAATTCGTGTGGTTAGTTAGGTCTATTATGAATTGTTGAGGGGCTGATTTCATGAGGTTGTTTGGGCAGATATCTAGTTTGCATTGGGATTTGGCGAATCTTTTGAGCGTTTTTGAGATGAGGTCCTCTGATAGTAATTCGAATTCGGTCCAGATCCTGTCTGCTGGGTATATTCCGTCTTCTGGGTCTAGACAGTTTAGGAGTGTTGTGTATTCCGTGGGGCTGGTAGGTATTTTGAGTCGTAATTGTATGATTTTTTCCTTGAAGTATTTCGCGAAGTCGTCGACCCCTGGTGTATCTTTGCTGTTGTTTGTTACTGGTGTGGTGTCTAGTAATTTGTTTACAAGGTAGAAGAGTTTGTGTGTGTCTTTATAGTTTGGTCCAATTATTGTTTTATAGTGTAGTCTTTTAACCTGTTTGATGGTATATTTGTATTTCCTCCGGAGTGATTTCCAGGCATTCAGTGTGTGTTCGTCTTTCTTTTTATTCCATGTGCGTTCTAGTTTTCTGACTTGTGTTTTGAGTTGTTTCAGCTCCTCGGTGAACCATGAATTTGTTTTTTTCCTATGTGATGTTCTAGTTTGGATTGGGGCGATTGTGTCTAATGTTATCTTACATATGTCGTCCCATTCTTGGAGGAATTGAATGGTGTCTGTATTTGTTGACCATTCGTTTTGGTAGACCTGTTGCCAGAATGTTGTGGGGTCTATTTTTCCTCTTGTGGTGTATGTTGTTCGTTCATGTTTGTTAATTGCATTTCTGTGTATTTTTCGCCAGTGGAGGGAGATCATCGCTTTGTGGTGGTCTGTCCATGGTGTGGGTGTCCATCTTGTATCTGTAAGTAGGAGGGTTGAGTCTGGGTCGAATTTGTGTGTAATGATGTCCAGTGTGTGTCCTTTTTTGTGTGTTGGTTGATTATTAGGTGCGTGTAGATCCCAGAGTTTTAAGAAGTCTTTGCATTCTTGTGTGCCTGTTGAGGTGTCGTCTTCAAGGTGTAGGTTGATATCTCCTATTATGAGGATGTTGAAGGCAAAGACACAAGTCCATGTGTTGCGTTTGGGAGTCTTTCCATTTTCCTGGTGGCCTGTAGAATAATATTGTGTTGAGGTGTCCTTGTAGGTTTGAATGAGTGATTCTTGTTGAGGCAATCTCGAGTTGTAGTGAGGTGGATTCGCCAGTGGTTGTTATGGTAAACTCAGATTTGTAAATTATGGCTATTCTGCCACCTCTTTTTCCATTTCTTGCCCAGTGGGTGATTTTGTATTCTGGTGGGCATGTCTCTATGATGGCGGGGTCTGTAGGGCCATGGAACCATGTTTCCGTGATAAACAGAAGGTCTAAATTTTCTGTGGTAATCCAGTCTAGTATGTCTATTGAATTGCTTACTGCTGATCTTGCATTGATGTATCCTATTCGGATGAAGCGGTATGGTTCTGTTGGGAGGTTAGATGTATTGATTTTTATTAGTTGTCTGTTTTCTCGGTGGTTGAGTTTGTCGTTGACGTTTTTCTTTTTTTCTTTCTGTTGGTGAGGTTCGTATGTGGAGTTTTTTCCTTTAGGTAGGTTGTTGTATTTTTGGTCTGGTGTGTTGTTGATAGTTTGTACATAGAGTTGGTGGATTATGGTTGGGTTGTTATTGATGTTAGGGGTGGTCCATGCGTGATAGATTATGGGAGTGAGGTAGATTATTATCAGTAGCTTATTGGTATTCATGTTGGATTTTGTGGATGGTGTTGGGTGTTGTTGGTGATGTCAGTTGTTTTGTGGACAGAATTGAATCAGGGACGATCTATGGACGTAATCTACTTAGATTTCAGCAAAGCTTTTGACACGGTTCCCCACAGGAGGCTCTTAAATAAACTGGATGGGCTGAAGATAGGACCCGAAGTGGTGAACTGGATTAGGAACTGGTTGACGGACAGACGCCAGAGGGTGGTGGTGAATGGAATTCGCTCGGAGGAGGGAAAGGTGAGTAGTGGAGTGCCTCAGGGATCGGTGCTGGGGCCGATTCTGTTCAATATATTTGTGAGTGACATTGCCGAAGAGTTAGAAGGTAAAGTTTGCCTATTTGCGGATGATACTAAGATCTGTAACAGAGTGGACACCTGGGAGGGAGTGGAAAACATGAAGAAGGATCTGAGGAAGCTAGAAGAATGGTCTAAGATTTGGCAATTAAAATTCAATACGAAGAAATGCAAAGTGATGCACTTAGGGACTAGAAATCAACGGGAGACATATGTGTTAGGCGGGGAGAGTCTGATAGGTACAGACGGGGAGAGGGATCTTGGGGTGATAGTATCTGAAGATTTGAAGGCGACGAAACAGTGTGACAAGGCGGTGGCCGTAGCTAGAAGGTTGCTAGGCTGTATAGAGAGAGGTGTGACCAGCAGAAGAAAGGGGGTGTTGATGCCCCTGTATAAGTCGTTGGTGAGGCCCCACCTGGAGTATTGTGTTCAGTTTTGGAGGCCGTATCTTGCTAAGGATGTAAAAAGAATTGAAGCGGTGCAAAGAAAAGCTATGAGAATGGTATGGGGTTTGCATTACAAGACATATGAGGAGAGACTTGCTGAACTAAACATGTATACTCTGGAGAAAAGGAGAAACAGGGGTGAAATGATACAGACGTTCAAATATATGAAAGGTATTAATCCGCAAACAAACCTTTTCCGGAGATGGGAAGATGGTAGAACGAGAGGACATGAAATGAGATTGAAGGGAGGCAGACTCAAGAAAAATGTCAGGAAGTATTTTTTCACGGAGAGAGTAGTGGATGCTTGGAATGCCCTCCCGCGGGAGGTGGTGGAAATGAAAACGGTAATGGAATTCAAACATGTGTGGGATAAGCATAAAGGAATCCTGGGCAGAAGGAATGGATCCTCAGAAGCTTAGTCAAGATCGGGTGGCAGAGCCGGTGGTGGGAGGTGGGGCTGGTGGTTGGGAGGCGGGGATAGTGCTGGGCAGATTTATACGGTCTGTGCCAGAGCCGGTGGTGGGAGGCAGGGATAGTGCTGGGCAGACTTATATGGTCTGTGCCAGAGCCGGTGGCGGGGCTGGTGGTTGGGAGGCGGGGATAGTGCTAGGCAGACTTATACGGTCTGTGCCAGAGCCGGTGGTTGGGAGGCGGGGCTGGTTGGTTGGGAGGCGGGGGTAGTGCTGGGCAGACTTATACGGTCTGTGCCCTGAAGAGCACAGGTACAAATCAAAGTAGGGTATACACAAAAAGTAGCACATATGAGTTATCTTGTTGGGCAGACTGGATGGACCGTGCAGGTGTTTTTCTGCCGTCATCTACTATGTTACTATGTTACTGTGAAATGTTTTGGCATAGCTTCCAGCTGGATATGTTACATATTACATATATTACATCCCCACCAGTGCTTGCCTTCCGACAGCCACCCAACTTAAAACACAAGCTAATCAGAAGTAAACTCCCAACACAGACTGAAAAGGAAAAGAAGGGCACATTTCCCTGTAATATATCCAACTGCAAGCTATGCCAAAACATTTCACAGGACCCCACAGTCATTCACAAAGAAAAAATATTCAACATAAAGGAATCTTTCACATGCTCATCTTCCAATGTGGTATATATCATTCAGTGTAAAAAATGTAACGAAGGATGCTATATTGGAGAAACAGGCCAGATGCTTAAGACAAGATTCAATCTGCACAGACAACACATGAAGATAGCCGGTGCCAGTCAGGTTCCCACCCCGGTGGGCCAGCATTTTACAAGACCAGGACACTGCACCAGTGATTTCATAGTTAGAATCCTGAAAGGTAACTTTAAAACAATACAGGAATGTAAGACCTTTGAAGTAAGCATGATTGAATATTTTGACACCCAACAGACAGGACTTAACAAGGATCTGGGTTTTCTAGCCCATTATAAACCATAACATTGTATTTCTCTGTTTATCACCCTCCTCTCACCTACCCACACCCATCCTGTTAGAAAATCAATGAAATGCTTTGATGTCCCCATGCATACCTCCTACCCACCCCCACCCTCCCACCCTGTCAGACTGTCATAGTAATGCTTGGATGTTTCACTTATATATACTATCTATTTGTGAGACTGACTGTGTGTGAGAGAGAGAGAGTGAATCTATGTGTGTGTTTTTCTTTTTTTGTGTGTTTGTTGCTTGTGTGGAAGGTTGGTTTTTCCTTATTTGTGTGTGTGTGGGGGGGGGGGGGGGGTTAGCTCCTGTAAGCACTTGGGAACCTGCCAGCCAAGTCGTTAATATGCCTGTGTTCTGGTGAGCTGTGTTTGCAAATTTGATCTGCATGTGTATTTGTCAGCATTCCTTGTGTGGAAGGCTGCGTTTTGATGTGTTTTTTGGGGGGGAGTGGGGGTGGGGAGGAAGTTCCTTTAAGCACTTGGGTACCTGCCTGTGAAGTCATTAATGTGTGTTGTGGATAGCTGTGTTTGCTTGTGGTTGGTGGGAGTGTGTCTTTGGAAGCTCCTGTAAGCACTTGGGAACCTGCCTGCTTGCTGTTTTTATCTCCATTTGTATGTGTCTGGTTTTCTGGTTGTGTGGAAGTGTGGAAGTGTGCGTTTAGATTTGGGGGGGGGGGGGTGAGGGGGTGCAGACATCGAGTCAGTGGTTAGTTTTGTGTGGGTGGTCGTTTCTTAGGGTGGCTGCACATACCGGAAGTAGGAGCATGGGCATCCAAATAGTTTTGTCCTTCCAGCGACGTTCCTCGTTTCTCTGTGCTGCACAGAAAGTGACTCGTTGTGCTGCTGAGTCTCCTCTGAAGAAAATAAAAATGTGTGTGTGCTTGGTTTTGAGTGTATGGTAATGACGGCTGTGTTGGGGAGTGGAAACAGAGATTAACCAATGGGCTTCCTTGCTCGTGTGTAGTAATCGTCGTGCACCATGTCCGGAGTCGGAGCGGAGAGGGAGGGCGGTGGAACGGTGAGCGAGCGGCTGTGAAAGGGTGGGTGAGGGGGACTGTGGGCGGGGGGACGGGGTCCAGCGCCGAGTTTGGTTGGTTTTTAGTGTATGGGAATGACGGCTGCATTGGGGAGTGGAAACCGAGATTACTCAATGACAATCCGATTTGTTGAGTGTCATTGCTCCGCCCTCAACGTCATCACGTTGTGACACGGGGGCGGGGCAGACACTCATGCGATCTTGCAACTACAAACTTAGAACGTTGGAGGTGCCTTTTATATAGAGAGATTCTGGATATATGTGGAGAAACAAGTCGGGTGCTAAAGACGAGGCTCAATTTACATAGTGTAAAGTGGATCCTCTTTCCTCCTGGGTTTGCAGCCCTTTCACAAAAACAAACTACACAAAAACCCAATCCTGAATGGCTCCCCTTTTCCCCCCCAACCAACAAACACTGCTGCAGCGTGCAGGCTTCACCCGCTGCTTCCTCTCCCGGACTCCTGGAGAGTCGCAGTAAAAAGAAAGAAAAAAAAAAACACACCCGGCTTAATTCAGCCCTGGGTTCAAAAAAACACTATTCAATTTTAGCCAAGCTTCAAATACAGCTCAGTCCAGCTAGGCTTTCAAAAACACAGTTCAATTTTAGCCAAGCTTCAAATACAGCTCAGTCCAGCTAGGCTTTCAAAAAACACAGTTATGGCTTTGTGCGGGCTCAAAGCCTAGGGTCCCACCCTCTTGGTCAGTCATACTCCTACCTGACCTCCTCCCGCTTGACCCGGCTTGGCCCCGCTACTTTCTTGGCTTTCTCTGAGCCAGAGCAGAAAAGTCCATCGGTTCTTCCAGGGTGTTCTCCGGTTCAGTCAACTCCATCGGGCAAGGCTCACTCCCCTCTCCCCTCTCCTCAGGAGCCCAATCCATATTCTCTTCACCCCGCCCTTCTCCCAGCTGCTCACCCTTTTCTTCATTAAAGTTCTTTGGAGTCCCTTCTTTCTCCACCCACTTGTTCCACCACCTCTTCCACCAGGTTGGAGAATCAGCCTTACTCCTTCCCCTGCGGCCCTCCTCTGGTGACTGCTGGGAATGCACATAGTTTCTCTTATCCCCAGGCTCCCTTGGGGCATGCTGGGAGTTGTAGTTCCTTATTTCTAGTTTTTTCCTGGGGAATGCCTGCCTACAACGGGGGTATTCTGGCCTATCCCCGGGTTCCTTTGGGGCTTTTCCTACATACTCTTTACATACCCCCCCCCTTAAATTTCTACCCCCCCTTCTTTTTTCTCCTCCTCCTCCACCCGAGACAGGGCATCCACGTTTCTTAACATCTCCCGGGACGATGCTCCACAGAATATTGGAAAGGCTGCAATGCTAAGTACCACCGCATTAGTCTCCCATTATTATTCTTCATCACATTCAACCATTTCAAGGGAGCATGGTCCGTTACCAACTTAAATTTTCTCCCTTCCAAATAGACACTACACTCCTGCACTGCCCATCGTATGGCTAAACACTCTTTTTCTACGGTGGAGTAATGTTCCTCATGAGGCAGGAGCTTCCGGCTAAAATAAAGCACCGGGTGTTCCTCCCCTTCATGCTCTTGGGACAGCACTGCGCCTAACCCCCTCCCCGAAGCATCTGTTTGAAGGACAAAGGGCTTTTCGAAATCCACTGCCTTCAGCACAGGTTCCTGGCACAGGGCCCTCTGCATCTGTTCAAAAGCCCTCAACTCCTCCGCTCCCCACCTCAAGTGGTCCGGATTCTTCCCTCTCAGCATGTCAGTTAAGGGAGTGGCCATTGCGGAAAAATGAGGGATGAACCTGCGGTAATACCCTACCATCCCCAGGAATCTACGCAATTGTTTCTTAGTGTGTGGTCTGGGAAACTCTTGGATGCTTTTAACCTTATTCAATAAGGGTCGGACCTCTCCCCTTCCCACATTATACCCTAAATACTTCACCCGGTACTGCGCAAAATAACATTTTTTTGGGTTCAGGGTGAGACCTGCCTCCCTAAAAGCCTGCAGCACTGCCTCTACCTGGTTTAAATGGGTGTTCCAATCCCCACTATGTATTACCACATCATCCATATATGCGGCGGCATATGCCTGATGTGGTCGGAGAACCCTGTCCAGCAACCTCTGGCAGCTTGCAGCTGCGGAATTAAGGCCAAAGGGCAATCTTTTGAACTGGTACAGGCCTATGGGTGTACTAAAGGCGGTCTTAGCTTGCGCCCCTGATGTAAGGGGAATCTGCCAGTACCCTTTTGTCAAGTCCAGAGTGGTGAGATATTGTGCAGATCCTAGCCTGTCCACCAGCTCCTCAATATAGGGCATAGGATAGGCATCTGCCCGAGAGATATTATTAAGCTGGCGGAAATCTATGCAGAATCTCCACTCCCCTTCGGGTTTTGGTACTAACACCACTGGGCTTGACCAGGGGCTATTTGACTCCTCGATCACCCCGAAGTCTAACATTTCCTGGACCTGTTTTATCACCTCCCTCCTTTTCATGGGGGACAGCCTATATGGCTTTTGCCGAACGATTTTACCCCTTTCTGTTATGATGTCATGCTCTACTAGGTGAGTATTTCCAGGGCAGGCCGTCAACACATCATCAAACCCTTTGAGGAGGCCTCCTATCTCTGCCTTTTGTACTTGTGTCAACCGGGGATTAACCCCTGGTTCACCGGGCTTGAAGATATCTCTTATTTGCGGTCCCAACTCCTCTCCCTCCTTTTCCTCCCCTTGGGTCTGAAAGCCTACCCTTGCCACCCAGGGTTTCATCAGGTTGACATGGAAAGTTTGGAGCCACCCCTTTTCGTTCGCCACCTCATATGTAAGAGGTCCAAGTCTCCTCCTCACCACCCAGGGACCCTTCCACCTAGAGGCAAACTTATGAGGATCCTCTGAGATTAGGATAAGGACCCTATCTCCTATTACAAACTCCCTCTCACGAGTACCCTTATCATAATATTCCTTTTGACGATTTTGGCTCTGTTCCAGCCTATCCTGGGAATATTCCTGTAACTTATCTAACCTGGCCCTCAGATCCTGTAGGTATTCGACTACTGACTGATCGGAGGTGTCCGGGGGTACCCAGTGTTCCTGTAAAATATCTAAAATTCCCCTGGGCCTCCGTCCAAACATCAATTCATAAGGTGCAACTCCTAATGAATCTTGCACCTTCTCCCTGTAGGCATATAGCACAAAGGGCAACAGATGGTCCCAACCTGTCCTATCCTCACCTAATGCTTTTTTCAACATACCCTTTAAAGTTCTATTAAAGCGTTCCACCATCCCATTAGTTTGAGGATGGTAGGCTGCTGTACGTATATGTTGTATCCCGAAAGCCTCCCACACTTGCCTTAAGGTACTTGACATAAAGTTGGACCCCCTGTCAGTCAAAACTTCTTGAGGGAATCCCACCTCACAAAAGATCTTTATCAGTTCCCTGGCAATGACCTTCGCTGATATGCTTCTCAAAGGTATGGCCCAGGGGTACCTGGTGGCCATATCCATAACCACTAAAACATAGAGGAAGCCTCTCTGAGATTTTGTTACTGGGCCGATAATATCCATGGCTATTCTCCTCCCTGGTTGTTCTACCCTAGCTAGGGGCTTTAAAGGTGTCTTAGGGGGTATTCGGTCCGCCACCTTCTGACAGTTGGGGCAGGACTTGCAATACTTCTCCACCTCCCCATAAACTCCGGGCCAATAAAACCGTCCCAATATCTGAGTCAGGGTAGCTTGGGAGCCCTTGTGCCCCCCCAAAGGGTGATCATGAGCGAGCCTTACTACTAGGGGACGAAAAGCTTGGGGGACCACTAACTGTCTCTCAGCTTCAGAGTCCTCCCAATTGGGTACCCTGCGATATAGAATGTCCCCTTCTATCATGAAGCCAGGGGCCTCCCGGCCCTCCCCCTGGCGTGCCCTTTCCCAGGCATATTCTAAAGTAGGGTCTGTAGCCTGCTCCCTATGAAATTGGGGAAACTGTTCCCTCAATTCTTTCGGGGCTACTGGCAGATAACTTTCTTTTCTTGCCTGCTCCAAGGCCTCCCGTCTGCTCCTTTTTTTTCAAAGCATTCCCCTTTCTCTCTTTTCCCGGCTCCCCTAAGACCTCCCCTTGAAAAGGAAAAATACCTCCTATTCCCTCTTCTTCAGCCTCAGGGTCTCTCCGAGCCTGAGAGCGGGTAGTGACCAACACTCTTTTGTCACTAATACACTCGGTAAAGGGGGGCCAGTCCCTTCCCAAAATCATCTCCTGTGGCAGTCTGGGCAGAACGGCCATGGCTATCTCTATCTCCCCTGTGGGCCCCTTCACATGAACCCTATGGAGGGTATAACGAGTACTGGCCCCATGTATACATTGAATAGTCACTGCTCCCTCATAGGTATCCTTACCTCCTGTCCTCCTCTTTCTTATTTGTTCCCATAACCTCCTAGAGATCATGGACTGGTCTGCCCCGGAATCTAACATGGCTACAATCGGTAAACCCTCAACCTCCACCTTAGCAGTATACCGAGGCCTAAACCCTTGGGCAACCTGCGAGGTCCATCCCTCTCGACCTGGGCAATCCTTCCTGAAGTGCCCCGCCTTCCCACACTTAGAATTTTCCTTCATACGAAGGAGCCTTTTTCCCAGGGCCTGAGGGCACTACGGGTTTTTTCCCACCCCAGCCGTATTCGGGTTTCCCTCCCTGGGGATCTGGCTTCAAGAGGGAACTTTTGGAACCCCAGCCTCCCACCGGTCGGGGCTTACCACCCTCCAGGTCGGGTTCTCCCCAATGTTGGGCTTCCAAATAACACTCCAACCCGGCTGTCACGGCCTCCACCGTCTTACAACCCCTTTGGACCAATCCTGCCCTAATCTCCCTGGGAAGGCCCTGCAGGAACTGCTCCACCACTAATTCTTGAAGAATCTCTCCCGTAGTGTGGCGATCAGGTTCCAACCATTTTTTTACCAAGTCCATCAATTTAGTGGCCACCGCTTTAGGGGTTTCCCCCTTTTCCCATTTAGTGGACCGAAACTTACGCCTATAAGCCTGGGTACTTAGTCCATATCTGTCCTTAATGGCCTCTCTCAACCTCCCATAGTTGGCAGCGTCCCCAGGAGCCAAGTCTCTAAAGGCGCCTAGAGCCTCCCCAGATAGTGAAGGCACTAACCGCATGGCCCACTGCTCTTGTGGCCACCCTGCGGCCACTGCCACCCTCTCGAAGGCGGTCAGGAAATCATCTACATTATCCTGCTCAGACAACTTCCCCCACGTAAGTGTGTTCAGGGATAAAGGTCCTACCGCACCGCTTCCTCCTGGTCCCGGTCCAGTTGCTCCAGCTCCACCGCCCCTGGGAGCCTCGATCCCTCGCTGAAAAAAGTCCTGGAGCATATTCAGCACCGGTTGTTGCTGCTCTCGTGCCGCCGTCAAGGAGTCTTCCACTATCTTCCCCGTCAGTTCCTGCTGTTTCTGGAACTGCATCGTCATCCACGCGAAGATCTCCTTGGGGTCCATCCTTGCTCCGGAACAGCGACTCCTGGTGGGGGGGGGGAGAAAAAAAACAGAGGACACCTCCAAGTGCGGTTTCACTACTTATGTTTCCCCTTTTCTAGGATCCCTTTTATCTCCCCCAATCTAGGCCCCGCTTACCGGAACCCCAGACGGGTCTGCGCCTTTCTCAGCGTTGGCCCCTCCGTCGGGCTTTTCTGTCCTGCGGGTCTTGGCCTCCTCGAGCGACAGGTTCGCGAAGAATCCCACTCCTGACACCAATTGTAAAGTGGATCCTCTTTCCTCCTGGGGTTGCAGCCCTTTCACAAAAACAAACTACACAAAAACCCAATCCTGAATGGCTCCCCTTTTCCCCCCCAACCAACAAACACTGCTGCAGCGTGCAGGCTTCACCCGCTGCTTCCTCTCCCGGACTCCTGGAGAGTCGCAGTAAAAAGAAAGAAAAAAAAAACACACCCGGCTTAATTCAGCCCTGGGTTCAAAAAAACACTATTCAATTTTAGCCAAGCTTCAAATACAGCTCAGTCCAGCTAGGCTTTCAAAAAACACAGTTCAATTTTAGCCAAGCTTCAAATACAGCTCAGTCCAGCTAGGCTTTCAAAAACACAGTTCAATTTTAGCCAAGCTTCAAATACAGCTCAGTCCAGCTAGGCTTTCAAAAAACACAGTTATGGCTTTGTGCGGGCTCAAAGCCTAGGGTCCCACCCTCTTGGTCAGTCTACTCCTACCTGACCTCCTCCCGCTTGACCCGGCTTGGCCCGCTACTTTCTTGGCTTTCTCTGAGCCAGAGCAGAAAAGTCCATCGGTTCTTCCAGGTGTTCTCCGTTCAGTCAACTCCATCGGGCAAGGCTCACTCCCCTCTCCCCTCTCCTCAGGAGCCCAACCATATTCTCTTCACCCCGCCTTCTCCCAGGCTCACCCTTTTCTTCATTAAAGTCTTTGGAGTCCTTCTTTCTCCACCCACTTGTTCCACCACTCTTCCACCAGGTGGAGAATCAGCCTTACTCCTTCCCCTGCGCCCTCTCTGGTGACGCTGGGAATGCACATAGTTTCTAGTTATCCCCAGGCTCCCTTGGGGCATGCTGGGAGTTGTAGTCCTTATTTCTAGTTTTTTCCTGGGGAA